>NC_045631.1:11292291-11399411 GCF_009829155.1 Mustela erminea
TTCTGACATATCAAGAGCAACACCTCCCTAGGAAATGAAATACCTTAACTTCCAGTGACATTTAAGGCACTGGGAAGAATTAACCCTTGAGTGTCCTCATCCAGCATGATGTTCTTTGAAGAGCGATACTCAGCTCAGCTGGACCTGTGCAGGGCAGGTGGCTGCAAAGGTAACTGGTGGGAGAGAAAGGCTGCCATTTTATTTGCAAATAAAAGGTACTCGATAAATACTTACTGGATACTGAAAATGCCCTACAGAGACCTCACCTCTTACCAGCCACTATAAAGACAAGCTGAAAAAGAGAAGAAACAGGGTGAAATAGGACAACAAAAGAAACATAATAGATTAGGGTAAACTTAGAGCTATAAATTTTAAAGTGAGATAGGAGAATTTCAATTAGATGGTGAATTAAAGACAGACTGATGGGATGCCTGGGTGGCTCAGTTGGTTGGACGACTGCCTTCGGCTCAAGTCATGATCCCGGAGTCCCGGGATCGAGTCCCCCATCAGGCTCCCAGCTCCACGGGGAGTCTGCTTCTCTCTCTGACCTTCTTCTCGCTCATACTCTCTCTCACTGTCTCTCTCTCAAATAAATAAATAAAATCTTAAAAAAAAAAAAAACAGAGTGACACCAATATCCCTAAAAATGTAAAAACATTTTGTTCTCTGTATTTCTAGGTCTGATTCTGGTTTTTCTTTGTTTATTCACTTGTTTAGTTTTCTAGATTCCACATATAAGTGAAATCCTATGGTATTTGTCTTTGTCTGACTTATTTCACTTAGCATAATATATTCTAGAAATATAGAGAGTAAACTGATGGTTGCCAGAGAGAAGGGGGTAGAAAGATGGACAAAGTGGGTGAAGGGGAGTGGGAGGTCCAGGCTTCTAGCGGTGGAATGGATAAGTAACGGGGATGAAGGGTACAGCATAGGGACTAGAGTCTGGTGCTGTGATAGCATTGTATGGTGACAGATGGTATCTACACTTGGGGTGATCACAGCATGACATATAGAATTGTCAAATCACTATGCTGTACACCTGAAACTTTTGTAATATTGTGTGTCAGCTGCTCTCAAATTTAAAAGAATGTAGAAACAAAAACAAAAGCAAATAACCACCACCAAAAAACCCCTGTATTCTAAGAAGAATGAATTCATAGTAATGCTAGGAAACCAGAAAGGCAGGCAGCTGGGGAAGGATATTTTGAAGAAATCCTAGAAGACAGAAGGCAGATGGATCTGATTGATGAAGGAAACAGATCGTGGAAAGCTGTAACCTATACCACTGGAGGGAAGAGGGATCCTTCCTGTAGGAGTCTTTTAAAACCTCCAAGTCCACAAATATAAAGAATAGGGATGAGATATGGTACAAGCACCACGGTAATTAATAAATTAATTATAGTCCAAGTTGCACTTACTGTCTTCTTTGCTTGCTGTACTCCAGCCTCATTGACCTTCTTTTATGTCCCTGTGATATGTGAGGTATGTACCCACCTCAATGTCTTTGCACTTGAAGTTTCCTCTCTCTGGAACAACCTGTCTCTGGACCTTTGCATGGTTGGCTCTTCCCTGCCCAGTCCAGTCCAGCATGGTGAGAGTTTGAGATATATAGCAGGATGTGAATAAATATGAAGTCAAAAAGATAGGTTGGTGCCAAATTGTAAAGAGTTCCCATGCTATTCTGAGAGGCTTTTATACCTCACACTAGATACAGTTGGAAACCATTGAAGGATTTTATGCAGCAGAGTGACATAATCACAGTGTACTTAATTCTGAGTTATAATGATAGAAAAGTGCCTTTTGATTAGTCATTCCCCACACACACATGGATATAAAAACTCAAGAGAAGATGAAGAATTTCAATAGCTTTAGAAACTGGGAGTACTATACAACATTCTCTAGAAAACAAGAAGAACTGCCATGAGTTAAAACCATAAAGTCTACAGGTGTAATGGTGGAACCCTTAGTGGAAAGCTCACTCAAGAAATCCCACAGGCTTGGACTTTCTTTTATCCAGAGTGCAGGAATTCAAAACTCCCTTCAGGATGGGAACTGTTGACCAGAGTGCTTAGAGACTTTTCACAAACTGATTCATCATCAGTTGTTATCTGAAATCTGAAACTGGAATGGAAATAAGCTGTGGAGTGGCCAAGGTGAAGGTTGTAGATTTCTAGTCATGACCCCAAAAATAGCCTACATGGGAATACATTCTAAATTTTGTAGAAAAACAATGAGGTAGTGATATCAAAATTTCCATTCTTAGAACATCAGATCTTAAAAAATAATTGGCTTTTTAAACTAGAAAGTTTTATGACACTTAGCTATTTTAAACTAAAAATTTGGCTAAAGTTTGTGCACTTCATTTAGTTCCCAACTTCAGAGCAGGAAGAAGGAATAGATCACACAGCAACCTGATGGATCCTCAAAGGAACTTAAGAAAATTACGTATAATATATGTATATACACATAAATGTGTACATGAGTATATGTGTACATGCCTGTGTATATATGTATCTGTATATGTACATATATGTATGTACATACATGTACACAGGTGTATGTACATGCACATATGTGTACATGCATATATTATAAAAATCAGAAAAGGCTATAAACATCTTTTTTTTTAAAAGATTTTATTTATTTGACAGAGAGAGAGATTACACGTAGGCAGAGAGGCAGGCAGAGAGAGAAGGGGAACCAGGCTCCCTGCCAAGCAGAGAGTCCAATGTGGGACTTGATCCCAGGACCCTGAGATCATGACCTGAGCCGAAGGCAGAGGCTCAACCCACAGAGCCACTCAGCAGGTGCCCCGGGTCAGATACTTTTATCACATTGCTTTGTTAAGAGATATTAGTATGTTAGTTATATACTGCCATGTAACACATTACCCCCAAACTTAGTGGCTTCAAATAACAGCACATATTATTTTACAGTTTCTGTATCTCAGGAGTCTGAGTGTGGCTTCGTTGGGTCCTTTGGCTAAGGGTCCCTCAACGAGCCATAATCAAGGTGTGGCAAGGGTTGTGCTTCAAGGCTCAAGTGCAGGGCTTAACCCACTGAGCCACCCAGGTGCCCCTAAACATCTTATTTCTTAAGGAATAGGCAGAAGTGGAATTAAGAACAATATACAGTTGACCTTTGAACAACACAGGTTTAACCCGAACAGGGTCCACTTAAACACAAAAATATATTGGAAAGTTTTTGGAGATTTGCAACAATTTGAAAATACTTGCAGACAAACCATGTAGCCTAGAAATAGAAAAAAAAAGGAAAGAAAGAAAGAAAAAGGGAAAAAAAGAAAAGAAAAAGTTATTTTAAGGATACAGTATATAGTACATATAGCATACAAAACGTGTGTTAGTCAACTGTTCATTATCAGTAAGGCTTCCAGTCAACAGTAGGCTAATAGTAGTTACATTTTTGGAGACTCAAATTTATATGTGGATTTTTGACTGCATAGGAGGTTGGTGTTCCTAACCCCCATGTTGTTCAGGGATCCACTGTATAATCTCAGTGATGTATCTTAGACTTATGTTTTAAAGATTTATAGCATGAAGATGTACATGTTTCTCAGAAAAGTCTTTGAAAGAGTACTAATACAGGAAAAAGAAGCTTGCCTTATAAAGCATTTGTTGTGTTTGTATTATCAATATAATGCAGGAAATTGTTTGCTCTATGAAAGAAGAAATGGAAAATTATATGATAAGTTGAGAGATTGAGATATAAAGAGAGAGGGTGCCATGATGATGGACATAGAGATAAATAAAGAAGACATATTTTGAAAAGAATAAAATTTTCCTTGAGATTAAATGTAGCTTGGAAACAATAATGACCAGAATTTATACTACTGGGAATTCAGTCAATAATATTGAAGACATTCTTGGGGTGCCTGGGTGGCTCAGTGGGTTAAAGCCTCTGCCTTCAGCTCAGCTCATGATCCCAGGGTCCTGGGATCGAGCCCTGCATCGGGCTCTCTGCTCAGCAGGGAGCCTGCTTTCTCCTCTCTCTCTCTGCCTGCCTCTCTGCCTACTTGTGATCTCTTTCAAGTAAATAAAATAAAATAATGTTGAAGACATTCTTAAGAAACTCTCTCAGAAAGAAGGGGATAAAGAAAAAGAAATTAAAAAATGAGTGAGAAGATTCCAGAGATGGAAGAGATGTCCACTATAAGAATGACTGAGATGACTGGGATGACAGAAGGAAAAGCAATATTTATGTCAGGAAAAAGTTCTCCAAAACTCAAGGAAGACCCCAGTCATCAAAAGCATATATCATATACTAGGTAAAATTAATGAGAAAAAAATGTCACCATAATGCATATTGAGAAAGTTTTTGACTTTAAAGAATAAATAAAGTTTTCTAGGTATACAGGAAGAAATAGGAAAATGGTCCTATTGGCACTGGACTCCTCATCTTCAGTTCTAGAAAACAAAGGAACAAGGTGTGTAGACAGAGATGAATGGCAAAACTTTGTGAGATGAGCATTCTGTAGCCAAACAATTTCATTCAGGAGTGAAAAAAAAACAAAAACAAAAAGGCTTTACACTAATATTCCTTGCACAGAAAATACAGCATTCTGTCTAGCAACAGTACTACAAACATGGTTAAAATATGACTCATACTCAGAAAAAAATTAGCAGCACGTAACATAGACCAACAGTTAATATCAATACTGAAGAAGGAGTTCCAAAACCCAATTAGTAGCTGGGTAAAGGATAAGAATAAACAATTCATATGTTTATCAATTCATGTTTCTCATATTCCTGAGAAATAAATATAGAGGAACAATAGGCAAAGATGTTAGAATTCATCTAAAATGAGCTTGAGGGGTGCCCTGGTGGCTCAGTTGGTTAAATGGCTGCTTTGAGCTCAGGTCATGATCTCAGTGTCCTGGAATTGAGCCTCATATCGGGTTCCCTGCTCAGTGGGGCGTCTGCTTCTCCCTCTCCCTCTCCTGCTCTCTCGCTTGTGTTCTCTCTCAAATAAATGAATAAAATCTTTTAAAAAAAAGAAAAGAGAATGAGCTTGAGTAGGAGCACCTGGGTGACTCTGTCAGTTAAGTGTCTGGTTCTTGGTTTTGGCTCAGGTCATGATCTCAGGTCGTGAGATCAAGCCTGGAGTTGGGCTCTGCACTCAGTGTGGAGTCTGCTTGGGATTCTCTCTCCTACCGCCTCTGCCCCCTACCCTCATGTTCTCTCTCTCTCTTAAATCAATCAATCAATCAATCAATCAGTCCATCTTTTTTAAAAAGAAATTTTAAATACTAAGAACAGAAGTGGACATAACACAGAAATACAGTGAGAGTTGGTCAAATTTAAGGAAGAAAAATAGAAGAAAAAAGACAAAACCATTTCTGAAATGAAGACTAAAATGGAATTCACCTCAGGAAGGATGCACATGAATGTGAAAATTTAATAGAAACACTGAAGAGGGGTGCCTGGGTGGCTCAGTGGGTTAGAGCCTCTGCCTTCGGCTCGGGGCGTGATCTCAGGGTCCTGGGATCAAGCCCCACGTCAGGCTCTCTGCTCAGCGGGGAGCCTGCTATCCCCCCTTTCTCTGCCTGCCTCTCTGCCTACTTGTGATCTCTGTCAAATGAGTAAATAAAATCTTTAAAAAGAAGAAAAAAAGAAGAAAGAAACACTGAAGAAAGGCATTAAGCCACCAAATGGTTAAAATAAAAAACAGGGAAAGAACGTCCAACACACATATAATGAGAAATTCTGTGATTGGGGGAGGGAAAAACAATGGAATACAACAAGTACTTAAAACTGCAATCCAGGGGTGCCTGGGTGACTCAGTCAGTTGAGCATCTGCCGCTTGAATTCAGCTCAGGTCATGATCTCAGGGTTCTGGGATAGAGCCCCACATTGGGATCCACACTTAGTAGGGAATCTGTTTGTGATCCTGTCTCTCCCCCTGCCTTTGACCCTACCCTGCTAGAAGAAGTTCACTTTCACACACACACACACTCTCTCTCAAATCAATACATAAAATATTTTTTTAAAATAAGTAAATAAAACTGCAACCCACAAAAACTCTTTGGAAATTAAAGACAACCTAAATCTGCATTTTGAAAGGGACCACAGTCTTCCTGAGAAAACTGGAACATTAATTCTAAGCCATATCTTAATGGAATGATTAAAGTTCAAGATGAAGGAAAAAAGTCTTCTGGGCTTCCAGGCAGAAAACAACAATCCTATTTATTTACAAGAATGAAACAGGGGCGCCTGGGTGGCTCAGTGGGTTAATCCTCTGCCTTCAGCTCAGGTCATGATCTCAGGGTCCTGGGATTGAGCCCCACATCGGGCTCTCTGCTCAGCAGGGGGCCTGCTTCCTCCTCTGCCTGTGTCTCTGCCTACTTGTGATCCCTGTCTGTCAAATAAATGAATAAAATCTTTGGAAAAAAAAAAGAATGAAACAATTAGTCTGACATGAGATTTTTAAAAAAGCAACAAATGATTCAAGGGAACAAAAATTATCAAAGAAAGAAAGCACTAACCCAAGATTTTATATCCAGAAAGTTGTCCTACAAGTATTGAGGCTATAGGACAGTGGTTTTCAACTGAAGCAATCCATCCTCCATCCCCTTCAAAACATTCAGAAATGTCCGAGGACATTTTCTGTTGTCCTGACTAGGGAATGAAGTGTTACCTGACATCCTGTGGTTAGCTATCAGGAAATCTGTTAAAGACCTATTATGTGAAGAGCAGTCCATTCAGGGGTGGCTCTTCACTGAGCCTGGGTGGCTCAGTGGGTTAAAGCCTCTGCCTTGTGCTCAGGTCATGATCCCAGGGTTCTGGAATCGAGTCCCACATCAGGCTCTCTGCTCAAGCAGGGAGCCTGCTTCCCCACCCCACTCTCTGCTTGCCTCTCTGCCTACTTGTGATCTCTGTCTGTCAAATAAATAAATGAAATCTTTAAAAAAACATTATGCAGCCCAAAATGATAACGGTTTTGAGCCTGAAAAACCCTGCTATGAAAGGAGTTTTGAAGATGCAAACATACAAGGAATTCTGTATACTTGTGCCCATCCTACAGAATTTATTTGAGGATGAACTTCAGCCGAACAAGAGAGAACTGGGAGAATTTTAGTAAAAGGGCTCATGGTGATCATTTAATATGTTTAATTGTGGAGATGAGACTAAAACAAGAAAGGGGACATGTGTGACAGAATAGTATAGAAATGTTACATATGTTTAAAAAATGTTGCATGTATTGTATGTTCTGATGATGTGGAAAGATGCAACTAAGCATGGTAATGTTCTACATATTCAAAACTAAAATCTAATCATCACAATGGGAAAGAAACAAAACCTAAATTGAGTATAAATAGAGACAAATGAATCAATTTGTTTTGCGAATTTAAGACATAATCAACTACAGGGGAAAATAATAATGCAAACATTTGAGCACAGTACTTTTACTGTGTACCATCAATGTAAAGAACAAAAGTTTGACAAATTAATCTTGAACTTGTCTTAGCAGATATACTTTTCATGGTTTATGGTTGCCACAATCCCAAAACAGTTTTCTCTCTGATGCAAGATTGTGCAAATGGGTAAGGGTGTTGATGTTCCAGGGAACCAGGGATCTCAGGGTTTGAGGAGCAAAGTAAGAAAGAACTTTGGAGTGTTTAAATCAGAACTGAAGAGGTATCAGCATAAATCTGTGGTTTCTAATAAACAAATATAAACAATTCATGGCTCTGTCCACTGAAAGGACCTACAGGCAATGATATCTCAGTGACAATAAGCAAACCCAGGGCCCACATCTTATTTTTAATCTCCAACAAAGAGAACAAGGAATGGTTAGAGAAAGTAATAATTCCAGACTGGGATAGCAAAAGTTCAAGAACTTCTATCTTGTGCCAAAAGCGAAGTAAGCACTAAAAAACAAAACAAAACAAACAAACAAAAACTTGTAGGGACTTATCAAAAGGACACATGAACCTTAAAGGGAATCCCATTGGCCAGATCTGGGAAAAATTGAGTATCAAAATTAGTAAGACCAGTAATATAACCCACTGAATGAAATAGTAACATATTAATCCATGCAGATAGTAAGTGGACAAGTGAATGGATAGATGGATAAATGGGTAGATAGACATATAGAAAGATGGACATCAAGACAGTCAAGTAGTTAGCTAGATAAATAGATAAAACAAAAATGCTTCCTTCAGCAAAAATGCCAATTGATAAATGTAGAGGAAGTAGTAGAGTTAGAAAATCATCATTTTGAAATCATTATATTAAAGATTTGTTTAGGGGTGCCTGGGTGGCTCAGTGAGTTAAGCGTCTGCCTTCGGCTCAGGTCATGATCCCAGGGTCCTGGGATTAGGCCCCACCTCAGGGTCCCCACTCCACAGGAAGCTTGCTTCTCCCTCTCCCTCTGCCTGCTGCTCCTTATGCTTATGTGCACGCTCTCTGTCAAATAAATTAATAAAATCTTTTTAAAAAATAAATATTTGTTTAGACAATACTTGTCAATGGGTACTATATCTAGGAGATGAAAGTCTGATAAGGAATAAAATATTTGCATGATCTGTAAGTGTCTTCCTTCAGAGAATTCATTAGTTACAAGTGGATAACAGTATTAACACAGAGAAGCTAAGCTAGTGTTGGGGAGGAAATGTTTTTCCTTCTACCCTTCTAGATTTTTTGGCTGGTCTCGTAGTCAAATTAACATAAGACAGATAACAGATGGAAAATAAATTGAATTCTGAATGTATGGGGGCCACATAAGCATACGAGACCCAGGGACAAGCCAGACAATGGAGTCTGACATGCCATTTTGAGCTAAGGAGTGACATGGGTCTTCTGGGGGGAGCAGGGCGATTCCTAGAATAATAAGAGCAGATTTGGGGATGCCTGGGTGGCTCATTTTGTGAAATGTAGAACTCTTGGTTTCAGCTCAGGTCATGATCTCAGGGTCCTGGGATTGAGCCCCACGTTAGCCTCCTGCTCAACATGGAGTTTGTTTGGGACTTTCTCTCTCTCGCCCCCTGCCTCTCCCCTTGCTGGCTCTCTTGCTCAAATAAATTAATAAATTAAAAATAAAAGAGCAGATGTTTGGTCATTAGATGTTTGTCCTGCCATACAGATAGGTCATTCAGATAAAAAAGTCATCTCTTAGTAACACCTGTCTTTCTGGGCCAGACCTTCCATCTAAATTCTTTTCAATAATTGAAGGGACAGGTTAATGTTTTTCTTGAGTCTGTTGGGTCTTAATTGCCTTCAACTCAAAATAGTGCATGTGCTGAAATGGCACATCTTGGGGGGACTTTTTCTAAAGCCCTTTGATGGACAACACTTTCATCAGATGTGAAAAATTAAAATGACCAATGAGTGGGCAAATGGTTTTAATGTGCCTCTAGATGTAACACAACATCACTTTTACAGTACTCGAGCCAGGAATGTAAAACGCTAATTTAATCATAAAGAAACATCAGACTAACCCAAATGGAGGGACATTATATAAAATAACCCGACATGTTCTACAAAAATGTTTAAGTCATGAAAAACAATGAAAGGCTAAGGACTGCTTCCAGAGACTAAAGCGCAATAATGATTAAATGCAAAATATGATTCTGGACAGGATCCTGTACCAGTGTGGGGGGGAAATGGCTATAAAGCCATTAATGGGACAATTGACAAAATCAGTATATAAACTGTGCAGTAGATAAAAGTGCTATAGCAACATTAAAATCCCTGAGCTTGATGTGTGTACTGTGGTTACATCAATAAGAGAATATTGTTTTTAGAAAATATACAGTGAATTATTAGCAGATAAATTGGTATTATATATGCAAACGTCTCTGAAATCAGAAAAAAAAATGAGAAAAGGGAAAAGACAAAGACATTTGTGGCCTGGCAAAGCATTAACAAGTGATGAATCTTACTGAGGGTGTGTGGGAGTTCAGTGTATTAATCTTGTCAATCTTATGTAAATTTAATATATATATATATATATATATATATGAATTAAAAATAACTGAAGGTAAAAAAAATATAAATTGTCACCAAATTTTAGTTCTTCATATTATGGGAGGCATAGTCACACAGTTGACTCAGAATTTTGCAGCTAATATATACATACATGTGTGTATACATGAATGTTTGATATTTATATATGAACTAGGTATATGAAATAATCTAAGTGTCCATAAGTAGGATTCCTTAATATCTTACAGTAGATGAATTTCTATGTAATAATCCATGGACTTTAGAAGAAATGGGGTTGGAACACCTAGGTGGCTCAGTTGGTTAAGCCTCTGCCTTCAGCTTGGGTCATGATCCCAGGTTCCTGGGATTGAGCCCCACATTGGGCTCTCTGCTCAGCAGGGAGCCTGCCTCCCCCTACCTCTCTGCCTACTTCTCTGTCTACTTGTGATTTCTGTCTGTCAAATAAATAAATAAAATCTTAGAAAAAAAAGATAAAATTTTTATTGCATTTGAGTCATTCTTTTTGGGGATCTGCTTATTATTTCCTTCCTTCCTTCCTTCCTTCCTTCCTTCCTTCCTTCCTTCCTTCCTTCCTTCCTTTTTCTTTAGAGGAGGGGGGAGAGAGTGAGTGAGCAGGGTGGAAGGACAGAGGGAGAGGGAGAGAGAGAATTTTAAGGCCAGCACGGAGTCTGATGCAAGGCTTGATCTCAAAACCTGAGATCATGGCCTGAGCTGAAATCAAGAGTCCAATGTTTAACCGACTGAGCTGCCCAGGCAGCCCTGCTGATTATTTTCTTAACTGATACAGAAATGTTCAAACACACAGAACAGTACATGATGTAACCTACTCCTATGGTCCTGATGATCAGAAGCAACAGACTGAGATTTTACTGGGTCTGTTTCAGATGTTGTATTAGTTTGTTAGGGCTGTCCTAACAAAATGCCGCACACTGGACTGTGTAAACAACAGCAATGAGTTTTCTCACAGTGCTGGAGACATTTAGGTCTGAGATCAGGGTGTCAGCAAGTTTAGTTTTTTCTGAGGCCTCTCTCCATGGCCTCCAGATGGCATCTTTCTCACTGTGACCTCATGTGATCACCTTTAGATCTGTGTTGTCTGTGTCCTCCTCACTCTTAGAAGGACACCAGTCATTGGATGGGTGCCACCAATAGGGTTTCATTTTACCTTAACTGCTTCTTTAAAGGCCCTATATCCAAATATAATCATATTCTGAGGTCTTGGAGTTAGAACTTCAACATAGAAATTTGGGGGGACAAACCAATCCAGTCTATTATAATGCCTTTGTTTTTAAGGAGCAAAGTATGTCAGTTACACATAAATTTACCTTTCTGTTCCATCTCCTCCCTCACTCATCATGGGTCTCCATACCCTGAAATTAACATGAATTATTCCAACTATATATATTTGCCTCTCACCATGAGCAAAATACTATTCTTTTAATGCATAAAAAATTTTACGTAAGTGGCAGCACATTGTACATATCATTCTTTGATTGGCTTTCATTAATCAATGATAGCTTTTTGAGCTGTCTCCATATTAATATGCCTAAGACTAGTTTGTTCTTTTTTTTTAAAGATTTTATTTATTTATTTGACACAGAGAAAGAAAGAGAGAAAGAGAGAGAGAGAGAGAGAGAGCACAAGCAGGGAGAGCTACAGAGAGAAGCTACAGGGAGAAGCATGCTTCACGTTGAGCAGGGAGCCAGATGTGGGACTCAATCCCAGGACCCCGGGACCATGACTCAAGCCAGTTGGAAGACAGACACCTAATCGCCTGAACCACCCAGTCTGGGTGCAGACTGCCCCTAGTTGGTTCTTTTTAACTGCAATGTAATATTCCAGTGTATAAATAAACCACAGTCAGTAATCGGTCACCTTACTGAGGGAAAGTTGAGTTGTTTCCCCTTCTTACTATGTTAAACAACACTATACATATGTCTTTTGTGTATAAATGAGCATTTTCTAGTGTACACACAATAAGAGGTGTTTGGTCATATGATGATATATATTTACCTTTACCTGATATTGCTATTTTTCTCTGATGTATGTGCATACACTCCTATCAGCAATATATGTTGTCCTAGTCTCATGGGCATGACAAGGAAAATCACCTGTGTTTTCATTTTTACTGTTCTGATCGATAGTGAGATTGAATATAATCTCTTAGATCAAGTCTTGCCTTTTTATCTTTTTTCATCCTTTTTCTAGTGATTTTCAAACAACTTGTGGAACTTTCTTTTTCTTTTTTTTTCACAAAAATATTTATTTATAAGTAATCTCTGCATCCAATGGGGGCTTGAACCCACAATCCTGAGACCAAAAGCCCCATGTTCTACTGAATGAGCCAGCCAGGTGACCCTGTTTGTGGAAGTTTCTAATGTATATCCTTATATATATTCGAAGTTGTTTTCAGGCTACTTTGTTTTTCATTCTCTCTATTCCATCTTTCGATTAACAGAAATTTAAAATATAGCTAAATTTGAAATATAGCCAAATTTATCAAACTTTTCCTTCATGATGTGTTTTTTGCATTTTATGACGTTCTTTCGTACCTGGATGTCATAGGGATAATCTCCTATGTTTTCTCATAAAATTTTAATAGGTTTTTTTAAAAGATTATTTATTTATTTATTTGACAGACAGAGATCACAAGTAGGCAGAGAGGCAGGCAGAGAGAGAGAGAGGAGGAAGCAGGCTCCCTGCCAAGCAGAGAGCCCAATGTGGGGCTCGATCCCAGGACTCTGGGATCATGACCTGAGCCACCCAGGTGCCCCCTCATAAAGTTTTAAAAGTTCTTTTCATACTTAGGTATTTAATCTGCCTTTTCTTTGTTTTGTGTATAGTGATGAGAGAGATCTAATTTTTCTCTTCTTGCCAGTGATTTACTAAATAACTCATTCTTTCTCCCAATGGTTCGTAATGCCTTCTTTGTTAAAACACAGTTTTCACACATGTGCTTCTGTTTCTGGCCTTTCTAGTCTCTTCCATTGACTTTGTTATAGCTGCCCTAGGAAATTAATATAATGCTCCATCAATAAGTTGTATAATGTTATCTATATGGGACTAGCTTAGTGAATTTTATTGTAGTTCTGAATAGGATCTTAAGGTTATATTTTCTCTTTCTTTCTTTCTCTCTCTCTTTTTTAAGTAGGTTCCATGTGCAGCGAGGGACTTGAACTCACAACCCTGAGATCAAGAGTTGGAGGCTCTACTGACTGAGCCAGTGAAGCGGCCCTAAGATTTTATTTTCTAATTATGTCCTGATTATATATAAGAATGCATCTATTCTTTATATTTTAAATATTATTCAGCAAGCTTACCAAAGTCTTTGCTTATAGATTTTCATCTATTTCCCAACAAATATATAGTTTGCAAATAATAATAATGTTTCTTTCTTCTTAAATCAGACATACTT
Source organism: Mustela erminea (assembly GCF_009829155.1). Classification (NCBI taxonomy): domain Eukaryota; kingdom Metazoa; phylum Chordata; class Mammalia; order Carnivora; family Mustelidae; genus Mustela; species Mustela erminea. The sequence goes on from NC_045631.1 coordinate 11,305,672, forward strand.
TATTATTCTCCCTTATCTTATTGCATTGTCTTATCGCATTAACTGGGAACCCCAGCGCAATCCTGAGCAGATGCCATGATGGAAGGCACACTTGTCTTGATTCTGTCTTTTAAGGGCTTACTTCTACTATTTTATTATGTTTCATTATAGTGTTTGCTGTAGCTTTTTGGCAGATACCGCTTTTCTTTGAGGGAAGTTACTTTCCTTTTAGTTTGCTAAATGTATTTAAAATGAATGAGGTGGGTGAGATGTGGCACATACTAAAAATAATCCTCTTGCTTTACCTGGTGTAATCTAATTCTCCTTTTACATATGGATTGAAATGTCACTTCCTCTGTGAAGGCTTCCTCTTGGGCTATATAGGCTAGCCAAGGTTCTCCAGCAATGGGCTCTAGAGTCCTCTGTATTTTTTTCTCTTTTACTACTTGTTTCACTTGCTTATATCATTGTTTCTGCCTTCAAGAGGACCCAGGATCTTGCTTTCTGCTTCACTCCTCCCTCCAGGTCTCATCTGGAATATACTAGCTCCTTCAGAATGACAACTGTATGAGTGAACTCATGAATGAAGCAAAAAGAGAGCAAGAGATTTAATGAAATTGAACAGAGCAGGATCAGATGTCCCAACACTTGCCCAGACAAAGATTTGTGCAGGGTGCATATCAATAAAATTATAGAAAGTCCCATGAGAGATATAAAAGAAGATAGAAGGCACAGAGACTCACTTACCATATTTCTGGATGGGAAAATTCCAACATTGTGGGTTTATTATATAACAGTAGATTCTCAGACTGCTGGGAAGTAAGTAGTGCTGAGAAAATGAAGCAAAAAAAATAAAGTTAGATCTTTGTGTAAAACTGAACACTGGAATGCATATCAGATGGCTTACAATTTAAATGTAGAAAATAGAACAAAAAATGTACTAGAAGAAAATGTAGATGAATATTTACACACTTTGGGGAACACCATTTTCTATCAAAAGTAAAAACTAAAAGGAAATAATTGGGAGTCTGAGTACATAGGAATGAAACACACACGCAATCAAAAACAGTAAAGACAAGTTCCCAGGAAAGGCAAACTGGTGGCCCAATAAGTTGAAGATATATGATAGAGAGAAAAAAATCTGGTGACCTTAATACTTGAGACTTTCTTGACTCAGTAAGAAATAGCAACCAATCACAAGAAAACTGGCAAACATAAAAATGAATGCCTGCACAGTGTGTGCCCATGCTCAGCAAGAACATGATGGGGGTGGGGGAGAGAAGAGTGTCCCCACTGGACAGATTTGTCTGTTTTTCTGGTGGATCTGGGAAAGGATGCTTGTATGCATATGTAATTCTTGCCAGGGGAGGACACTGGTACAATGACTAGTTTTTCTTCTTTTTTACATTATCTCAACTTTGTCCCTCTTTTTTCCCTACTTGGTGGGGTGGTCCTAGGACTAGGGCTACTATCATAAGGCAGGAAGCTGAGATGATTTCCAAGCAGGAAACTCTAACTATGTTTTTTTCCTTTCTGTCAGATTTGCCAGGGGCCTGATGAAGCAGGATGTGCCTTCACCCCAGCTCACAAAATGGGACCTCCTGGTAAACATTAGCAACTGTGTTGCCTGGTGTGCAAGGCAGCCTTCTGGTTCTGCTCAGCCTGAGTGGACTGAGGGGAAGAACTTGCTAGGCAAGTATGGCTGCCTGCAATATAGACCAGCACGGGGGTGGGGGGGGAGGTACAGTTTGGGGTGAGGGGTGGGGGTTTGGAATCTAATGTCCCTTCCAAAGGTGGGAAAGTTTGGGGTGGAGGATAAGGGAATGAATGACATCACATAATGATATATAAGGATGAGAAATCAATATTACATTAGCACCTTAAAAGAGGTCAGAATAAGAGATGATGCTGTCCCTTAGTTATATCAGATGCCTGAAAGTGGGGAGGCAAGTGGGAGGGACCTCATCCTAGGACACTTTCTCATACCACCTGATGATGGATGGGATAGTTATTAATGACTGAATGGGATTCTATATGTGCCAGTATCTTTTGACCTTTATGATTGTTCTGCCATGAGGGGTCTTTGTGAAAAGACCAGGTGGTGCACCTGTTAGCTGGTTTGCAACCTGGGTGCTGGCACAGCTCCTAAAACCCTTGTAATTTCCCCTGGTCCTAGCATTAAAGGTCTCTTTTGTTGTGTTAATGAGGTGATTTAGGAAAGCCCTGGGGTAACCCAAGGATGGGACCTGGTTGCTAGGGCAACTCACCTTTGAGGAAAGAGCTGGAACCTTCAGTAAACCATTCCCCCTCCCTCCCACACCTCTTGGGAGGGGAGTGGGGCTGCAGGTTGAACTGATCTCCAATGGCCAATGAGTGGATCAATCAGGACTATGGAAGGAAGCCTCCACAAAAACCCCAAAAAGGGTTTTGAGAGCTTCCTTCTGGGTTGGTGATCACGTGGAGGGGCTAGAGATTGGTGTTCCCAGAGACTGCTCCAGCAAATTAACCGAGCCTGAGGAAAGGGTTCTTGGGAACCTCTGACTTATAGCCAGTGGGTCATAAGCAAAGGTGACCAGCTGGACTTGACCTTGGCATCTGTGGTGGGGGCAGTGTTGTGGCCCCTAACCTATGGAATCTGGTGCTCTCCCTGGATACACAGAGTCAGAACTGAGTTGACTGTAGGGCACCCAGCTAATGGCTGAGAACTGCTTACTGGTGTGGAACCCTCTCCCCAACCCCAACATATATTGGAATTGGTACTGGAACCATTTACAAACCATGAGAGATCTAGGTCTTAGCTCTGTTACCATAACAAAATACCGCAGTGGGTGACTTCAATGACAGACATGTATTTTTTCACTGTTCTTGGGCCTGGAAGTCTGAGATGAGGGTACCAGCAAGCTCGGGTTCTGGTGAGAACGCTTCCTGGTTGTCTTTGCCAGGGAGGGTGTATGAAGAAACAGAGATAACTCTTCAACTTCTTATGAGTCCACAATCCTATCTGATCAGGGTTCTGCCATCATGACCTTGTTTTAAGCTAAATTACTTCCCAAAGACCGGATCTCTGGCCATGGTCACATTGGGGGTTAGGCCCTCAACATAGGATTTTGGGGGAGACACAATTCTGTCCTTATCTGTAAAGAAGCGGCACATAAACATAAACAAATGATTGGCATTTATCTTTTATCATTTCCTTTCTTCCCAACTTTACTCTCTTGCTCTTTTTTTCTAGCTTCTTGAGTTGAACATGTAGCTCATCTGTTTTTAATTTTTCTCCTTTTTTTTTTTTGGAGAAGTATATTGAAGATATGATCATTCATGTAAGTATTGCTTAATTCCATCTGCCAGATTTTGCTCTTTCAGCTCTAAGTATTTCCTGATTTCCCATGTCAGATTCTTTTCAATGCAAGTTTCTGTAAGGTCATGGCATTATTATTTTTTAATCTTTTGCTCTTTTAATCAGTATATAATGTTCCTCTTTGTTACCCCGTTGGTTTTGTCTGGAGCTTTACCTCCAGATTGCTACTGATATATTTTTTATCCAGAAGTAAAAGCCAAAATGGAGAAATCTATTTGCTAGCTATGAGACAAGAGCTCTGTCTCTACTATCCTGGCTCCATTCATTCACTCTGTGAAAGGGAGTTCTAATATTGGCTTACTGAAGTCATTCTGCTCAACGGCAGAGGAAATGAATGGCATATACACTTTCATCAGTCAGATCAGCTAGCTTGTGCTGTGTTCACAACCAAGCCCCAAGTGTCCAGAGCTGAGAACAACTGAGTTTATTTCTTGATCAGACTACATGTCATCAGGGGCAGGAATGACCCCAACCTCGCTCAGTGTGGAGGATCGAGTCGATGGTAGACGAGAGAGGCTCCATTCAGGTTCTTGAACAACTGACAGAGAAAAACACACTGAATGCCCCTGGTGACACAGTCTCCCACCGTCTGCCAAAGCTTCTGCCTAGAATATACCATTTCACTTCTGCTCAAGCTTCATTAGCCAAAGTGCCACACAGTCAGACCTAACTTTAAGGGGCCAAGAAAACGATTCCTTCTGTGGGCCACAGGAGACCTGACAATATCCCAAAGCTAATTTTTACTTCTTGTTGGTTTGTTGATTTTTGTCTTGTGAGTTAGCCTATATCCTTCTAGTAAGTTTTTTCTTTTTTTAGAGATTTTATATATTTATTTGAGAGTACATGTGCATAGGAATGGGGGGGAGGGGAAGTAGGAGAGGAAGAACCAGATTCCCCACTGAGCAGGGAGCTCCTTGACAATGTGGGGGTCCCTCCCAGGACCCCTAAGATCATGACCTGAGCCTAAGGCAGATGCTTAACCAACCGAGCCACCTAGGCACCCCTAGCAAATTTCTTTAATTAAAAAAAACAAGCCAAACTGAAGTTAGCCAGAGTTAGTTTTTATTGCTTAAAAAAGGAAAAAGCTACAGAAGGCATTGGACTTGGCATTATGTATGCAACAGAGCAGATTAGGAAAGTTAACTTCAGTTTACACGTTGGGCTGATTTGAAGAAAGGGCACACACATATTTTTCAAGGATGAGATTTCAAGAAAAGGCATGTCAGGAGCCAATGTTTAGATCCAAATAATGATCCAGAGCCATCACAAGCCAGGCAGTGAGCCAGGTATTTTTTGCATATGCAATCTAAGTCAATTTAATTCTTTATGAAAACAATTTGAGGTGAGTCTTATTATCCAGGATTTGTGTCTGCAGACCCTGAGGTGGAATGACCTGCCCCAAAGCCACGTAGCCAGCAAAAGACAGCTTCGCTCCTACTCCATTGTCTGAGCATGCAGAAGTGAAGCAGAACCCTGCAGGCTGTATGCTTGGAGAGCAGGTACTGATTGAACTGTGAGTTGAAAGGTGGGAGGGGACCTTGAGTACAAAGGTAAAGAGGTTGGAGTTTATTGGTTAGGCAGTGAGAGGGAGGTTTGGAGCCATAGAGGGCATTAGCAGACCTGTGAGTCATTGACTGATTGATCTGCTATTGGTGTCTGGGATGTTTGGAAATGACGCACCCCGCACCCCGCAGACCTGGAGACCAGCTGGAGGAATGCTGTAAAAACTCTGAGAAGCCTGAATGAGCATGGGTGTTGGCAGTAGAAACAGGGAAAAAAAAATTCTATCCAATCTTCAGACCCATTGGGAACTGCTGAATGAAGTCTGAGTTCTCCTTATGTAGGTGGCTCCTACTTTTCATTATAGGATTCTCAAAAACTTGCTCCCAGAAAAAGACTGGATCAGGAGTAAGAAAAAATAGGCAACTGCCTAAGTAAGAAGTCTACAAAACTCCTTCCCCCCCAAATCACCTCTTCCCCATCAGCTATGGGGCCTGACATGTCATCGATGGCTTTCATTCTATCAAGAGTCTCTTACTCACATGTGACTATTTGGGGACAAGAGGCAGAAGGGATGCTGGCAAGTTTCCTCATTGGCAGTTCCCAGACAAGTAAAAGAAAGGTGTGGGGACAATCTGCTATCTCAACAGAAACCTCAAACCCAGATTTTATGGGGGCGGACATGAGGGGGTGGTAGGGGGATGGAATGGGGGGAAGGGGGAAGCCCTCAACTTAAAAATACTGCCACTGGTTTAAATTTCTTAATATCACTGTGCTGGCCACACCCAGCTCTCAGTATATCATCTCTGGGTTCAATTTTAAAGCCATTGGATCAAAACCTTTCCAAATTGGAAAAGCACATGTGTAGTAAAGGCTAGATACAGAGCAGGTTCACGTGCATCATTGAGAGGGTGCATGGAGAAATTCGGGCTTCAGGCATGGAGAGCCTGGGTCAGATGCTGGGTATCCTGGTACCTGGGCACTGGAAGGAAGATGGGCCGTGGGGGTGGCCAGATTTGCCACAACGGGGCCCTCCTGGCTGACCACCCAGAACTGGGCTCAGAGTAGAAAGAGGGATGGGCCAAGCTTGTATTTCTCTCTGCTTGGGTTGGCCTCATCCCGTTAACATTACAGTAATGCAGTTGTGTGGTGTTTGAAAAAGCATCCCTAGTGACAAGGAATGATTTACAGGACACCAGACTCTGCATTTCAGAGGTCTCCAGTGTACCATAAAAAATATATTATAAAGGAATAATCTTTATCTGAACTAAAGCTGCAGTGAAGGAAACTCATGTCCAACTGAGAACAGCAGTGAGCTTTTGCTCACTCAGGGAAAAGTCCCGAGTTCTTATTTGATTAACATTTTTTTCCCTCTTTGGTACTAGGTATCTCATTAATATGTAGACATTATATAGATTTTCTTTCAACTGTTGTTCCTATTATGTGATCAAACAAAAATGGAGATGCCAACCCCATCAGCCCACCTGGAGAAAGCTCACCCACCAGGCACCCAGCTGTGGCTTGCAGGGTAAACAGGACTCCATGAAGCCAGCCCCTGGGAGAGCCTGGCCCAGAGGGGTTCGCAGGGCCAGCCCCAGTCGCCAGGAAGCAGAGTTCCCTAGAGTGCCTCAGCTGATCCCTCTGCGTCTTCCTCCCATTCCTGCTACCTCCCTGAGCAAAATGCCACGGGAAGCAGTGTCTAGTTTTGAATTTTCCAGAGCCTTCTGATGTTTACCATTCCCCTCAGGAGAGGGAGGTGAGGAGGGATGGAAATCTCTCTGCTTAGAAAATATACTTTAAAAAAATTCATTGAAGCGATGCACAGACACCCTGCAACCCAACTTGTCTCTGCTTATTAGGTGTTCAGAGCGATGATGGGCTCAGTCTATTTCAGTCCAGAGAAATCTGAACTCCTTTAGTGCCAATGTCCCCAAGGGGCGCAGGTGTCCCTGTGGTTAAGGGTGTCCTGTAGTGGACAGCCTCCTCTGTTGGAGCAGGAAGCAGTCACCCAGTGGCCAGACAGAGGCAAAAGCTCTGGGGCAGGGATACCTGGGGGCTTGTGTCAAAACTCCACCCGCCAGGAGCTCCAAGATAAGATGGGGAGGCTGGAAAGATGGAAGTTTGGGTGGGAAAACAGAGAAAAAAACCATTCCCGGGCCCCCAGCAGGAGGATATTCGGAGTGAGAGAAGGGTGGGTCAGGGATGGGCCGAGTTGGCCTGGAGTCCCGGGGGAAAAGGGGAAGCTACAGCTCGCTGTCCTCAGGCCCCCACCTACCCCGTGCGCGGCACCAGCTTCCGTGTCCCTAAAACTCTCGGGAGAGGGCTGGAGAGCGTCTCAGGCTCCCCGGGGAGGAGAAGCACACCAGGCTGGATGGGGCCCGACTCCAGTTCGTGTTTGTCAAGTCGGGTGTGGGGGCACGATCTCCGCTCTCCCGGGCGCCCCAGCCCCAGCGCACGCCTCCGTTTCCGCGCCCCGCTCCGCGGTGCGCGCGAGGCGCACTCCCCGGCCCTCTGCTGCGCGGGGTGCGCGCCCGGCCCGCTTCTCCTCCCCTCCGCGCCTCTCGGCTCTCCGGGCAGAAAGTTAGCAGCGGAGAAAGAACTCGGGGCTGCAACAGCGCGCGGCGGCGGCGGCAGAGGCTGGAGCAGAAGCCGCGGCGGAGCCGGGGTAGCAGGGGCGCTGCAGATGGAGCAGGTGCAGACGGCGGGTCTGCGCGCCCCACTCGGTCCCTTTGCCAGAGGCTGAGTGAGGGTGGTGGGGGGCCGCCCGGACTCCGCGGGGAGAGTGGGGAGGAGGGCCATGCAGCCGGGCTCCCCCCGCCCCCGGCGCAGCGGGACAGCGTCCAGGGCCAGGGCCATAGCGGCGTCGCTTCATGCAGCCCGGGCGGCTGGGCAGCTTCGGCGGCGGCGGCTGAAACCATGACCGGGCAGCGCCGGGGGCCGCCACCGCCACCGAGAGCCGGGAGCCGCGACGGCCCTGTGCCCCGCACCTCCGTCTCCGCCTCCGCCTCCACCTCTCCCCGCGCCGCCGCCGCCCGGCGCCTCTGCTAAGGGGCCTCCGGCGCACAAGCTGCTTTTTATGTGCACCTTGTCTCTGTCCGTCACCTACCTGTGCTACAGCCTCCTGGGCTGCTCGGGCTCCCTGCACTTGCCCCTGGCGCTGCAGGAGCCGCCGGGCGCCGCCGCCGAACAGCCACCGAGCCCGCCGCCATCCTCTCTGCCGCCTCCCCCGTGCGCCTCGGCGCCCCCTCGAAGCCGCCCACGCCGCCGCCGCGGGACAACGCGAGCCGCGGGGAGCAGCCCAAGCCCCACGAGCAGCCCGCCGCCCACGGAGCCGAAGGCTGGAGCTGGCGAGCGCGGAGGGGGAGCCCGGGGCGCCTGGCTCCGGACCCCGCTGGCCCCGGGCTAGATGATCACCACGCAGAGCGCGCTGCTGGAGAGGGAAGCGCAGGAGTCCAGCACCACCGACGAGGAGCTCGCAGGCCGGAGAGCGACGAACGAGGAGAGGGGCGGCGCCGCCAGCACCCCGGACTATGGGGAGAAGCAGCTGCCACAGGCGCTTATCATCGGGGTCAAGAAAGGAAGGACCCGCGCGCTGCTCCAGGCGATCCGAGTCCACCGGGACGTGAGGGCGGTGGGCGTAGAGCCGCACTTCTTCGATAGGAACTACGAAAAGCGGCTGGAGTGGTACAGGTAGGACCCTGGGCTCGGCGGGATGGGATGGACACACGGGGAGACCCGGAGGGCGAGCCATCGCTTTCCGGGCTCTTGGACACCCAGGCGCCGCCATCTCCAGAGCCCTTATCCCCATCGATGAAGCAGGGTAGCTAGATGGATGTAGCGGCTTTGAGATCTCCTGGAATCTCTCAAAATCGCCCTGAAACACATTTATGTGGCTGGAATCCAACTTTAGTATTTTCAGGTTAGAGCAAAAATGAACAGGCAACAGTTAAAAAGATGATGCTGGCAAGTTCTGGCTTTCTAGTAAAGATCGAGGATGCCCCCCTATCTCCAGAACTTTCTGTCCCCCTTGGCAGAATCAGCTCTGGGTTGGTTCTGCCTTGGCAGCACCAGTGTGTTCAGGACAGTTGGTGCCCTAAGAGTTTTTGTGCACTGCAGCCGTGTCCTTTCTAACCCGCACCTCCTTCACAACAGATTGGAGCTTCTGTCATGTGAAATGTTCACCTCTCTCCTTTTCCACCCTCTGCCAGTGGTGAGATAAAGGGAGAAGAGACAGTAGAAAGTTAGGTGCAGGTAAAATAAATTAATAATCCAGCTTTCTTGCTGGCCATAGCATTTAACTCCACACTGGTGCAGATTCCAAAACAAACCTCCTTTGCTTTTTTCCTCCCCCCTTCTTTCCTTCTGTTTTGTATCTCTCTGGAAAATAGATCTGGATGCCTGGCCCCATCTTGGTTGCATCTCAGTATTTAATTGCAATTGTCAAACAGAAACACAGGCTTTGTCAGCTAAAGTGATAGTTATCATCTTAACAGAGCCAATAGGTAAAATACAAGGATTGTTTCCTGACAAGTTCCTTTCCTGTTGAAGAGATGTGCTTTCCAACTTTAAATTACAGCCTGGGAAAAGTTTTAGAAATAGCTTAACTTAAGAAATAGATAATAAATGGGTGTATTGTGATTGATTTGTTCCACTTTAAAAAATATGCCTTATGCTTTCAAAGCTTGAGAGAAGTACACTTAGGCATAAACATTCCACCACATTAAACTGAAACAGCAGATGTGTCTGTTAATGTCTTGTCTGTTTCAACAGCGAGAACTAGTTGCAGTATTTTAGGAGGCTTCAAACAGCTCCTTCCTATCAAAACATAAAACAGCAAATGCCTAATTTAACTGGAAAAATTTAACATCACGAACCATGGTTTCCAGTTTGTGATTATAATTAAAGAGGTGTTAGGATGATTAATGCAACCACAGAAATAAAGAGAAGGGGTATGATGTCTGGGATGGTTTCAGTTATTTAACTGTTGGTTAGGGGGGATGTCCTGGTTTCCTCGGTGAGGTAGCCCCAGCTCTAGGAGGATATCAGTGGTTTTTTCCAATTCTAATTTTAAAGCTGTGTATTGGGAGAAATGCCAAGTGCCCTTTTGAGGGAGAGAGAGGCATAAAGATCACATCTTTCCAACATGTGTTCAGGTTGCTTTGTAGCAGCTGGAAATCGAGAAGGGAGTGTTTTCTTGGGATGCCTTAAAGTTTGATAAAGGGTGTGTGGTGGCATGCATGTCAGGAGGTCCCATCAGTGGGACTGGAGAATTTTCTGAATGAGAGCATGGGAGATGTCAGATTTTCTTAATCTTCTTTCATGCTGAGGCTGGGAAGAGGAGGCATGGAGACAGGTGTGACAGGGCTGTGGAAGGTTCTATCCCAGCACTGTGTACTCCTGGCCATCCCTCGTGCGGTCTTTGGGGCTGAGTGTGAGTGTTGTGTCCCCATCCACAGAACTGATATCCTGAAGACATGTGGGGAGATTTCTCTTGATCCTCGTTTGAGAGGACCATGGGGTTTCTCTGCGGCCCCCCCATCCTTGACCCCAGTGTCTCACCCACGGCAGATCCTTGTGGTGCTTATCTTAGAGGTGCCGACCACAGGCGCTGGAGAAGAACCTGTATAGCACGGAGGTATCGGTAGCCTCCCAAACCTGGCTCTGAGAAGATTTTTAGAAACCCCTTCGGCCCACAGGAGTGTGCTGGGGCTGCTTGCATTACCTCTCCAGCCTTACCAGGCACAGCAGTGCTTTGAGGGTGTTTGTGGGATTTTCACAGGCTCCTGTCTCCCCTGGAGGAAGAGAGGGGATGACATCCTCATTATATTGCAGAAAAGGAAACTGTGGTATCAGTTCAAACCAGTAAGGGAAAGCCTACCTCCTGTTTCCCTGCTCCAAGTGATCTTATAAATGGCGGCATCTGGGCTTGAATGTACATGAATGGTCACGCTTCCCTCCACCCATGGAGGAGCCTACGCGAAATCTTCCTTTCCTTGCCAGAGGAGAGGACCACAGATGAATGAAAGGTTTTGATTCTCTCCCCGACTTGTTTGCTTTCCCTTTTTCTTGTCGAGGTGTTTCTGTGAGAAACTGTTTCTGCAACAGTTTCTGCAACTGTTCCTGGGGTTCGGTGTTTTCGGCCAGAGGGAGAAGCGAGAATTTGGGGTCAGCTCCCGGCAGCACTGGTTTGGGCTTTCGTCCTATCCCAGCAGAACAGCCCTGGGAGTTTTATTTCCTCCATGTCACTCCACTCTTGTTTAAATCCGGGTTTTGCTTTCTCCTACACTGTTGATCTGATGTGATTTAAAAACACATTTGAGATTCGAATGTGTGCCTTGGATTTCAGGGCTAGATAGACTAATGGATTAGGAGGGGAGTGTTAAAGCTGTGGGAGAAGCAGGCCTCCCTTGGTGGATTGACCCAGGCCCATGACTCATAAGTAGGGGTGGACTTGACCCTCCTCTCTGCGCTCCTCCAAACCAGTGAAATAAAAGGGCAAAACCCCAGGGCACCTTTCAGAACGGGCCACTCCAAGCTGTCGGGGCAGAGACCTTAGACTCCTCGAAGGGGTGGGACCTGGTGGCTGCAGCAGAACTGATCCAAGAGACAGGGCTGCCTTGTGGTGTGACCTCCCCCACGGCTTACAGGCTGTACAGTAACCCTGACCTTGGCTTTGGAAACACCTCAGCTCCAGGGCAATGGGAAGGGAACCTCCAGGGTTTCAGAAGATCTACCCTGCCAACAGTGAATATGCTTCTCCCATTGGCTAGGGGAAAATCACTCAGGAAAATGGTTCCCATAGTCATGCTCGTGGTACCCAGAGGAAGGTGGTCCGCAACGTTGTTTGCTCTTAGTTTCTGGAGCGAGAATGAGGTGAGAAGCCAGAAAGGCACTGGCAGTTAGGGAATGCCTGTTCTTTATGGAGCCCGGTGCTTTATGGACGTCCTCTCATGTTTGAGTATCATAATGAAGATTGTGAGTGAAATAGCAGCCTTCGTGTTTTCCATGCGGCCCTCGGAGTGCAAATGACTTGCCCGGGACTGTTCAGCTGGTCCGTGGTTGAGCTGACCACATCTGTCCAATTTCACCATGGTGCTTTCTTGGTTTCTTCCCTCATATCCCACCACCACACATAAAATACTAGCAAGATGTTTTCTTTCCTTCCTTCTGAAACTTAACCAGCATTTTGATAATATTTACCATGTACCCAGAACTGTTGTAAGGAGGAGAGTTGCTGTAAGGGGACTGTGGTAAGGGGAGAACGGTTGTAAGGGGAGAAAGTGTGACTTAGCACTTTGTGCTCTCTGAACCTGACATTTAAGTGGTGGGCCGGGGAGACAGGGAACAGTCTTTCTTGTTACCTTTTCCAGGTGGCTACTAGAAAATGTACCATCAAGCTGGTGACTCACATTATATTTCCACTGGGCAGGGCTCCTAGTAGAGCGTCGCTTTTTAAGCTTTAAACATGCATGCATCACCTGGGATGTTGTGAACATGCAGGATTCTGATTCAGCACATCTGAGGAAGGCCCTGAGAGTCTGCATTTCTAACTTCTCAGGTGCTGCTGATGTTGCTGATTTCCAGACTTTGCTTTGAGTAGCAGGGGTCTAGAGAGGAATTGGTGTGTGCATGCGTGTCTGTGTGCATGCCTAGGTTATTTGAAATCAAATGACTAGGGAAAACTTCCCTGTGAGGGTGATGTAAACAAACTGAAAGAATAAAAAGGAATAAAATTCTGCGCTGCGTAGAGATCAGGGTAGAGAGGTTTCCAATAGTAGGAACGGTAGATGCAAAGGCCCTGAGACAGGAGCAAGCCTCATGGCTTTATAAAGGGGTTTTTTCAATATTCCCAAAGCACAGTGTTTGTAGCTGGACAAAATTGGATTCAAAACCTGGTTTTATAACTTACTGGTTGGATAATTTTGGATAGGTAACTGATTTAACATCACTCATCTTCAGCTTGTTTATCTGTGGATTGTTGTGGAGAATAAATGACATAATAAAGGTGAATGTATTTTCTTTTCCTTTTTTTAAGATTTTTTATTTATTCATTTGACAGACAGAGACCACAAGTAGGCAGAGAGGCAGGCAGAGAGAGAGAGAGAGAGGAGGAAGCAGGCTCCCTGCCAAGCAGAGAGCCCAATGCGGGGCTTGATCCCAGGACCCTGGGATCATGACCTGAGCTGAAGGCAGAGGCTTTAATCTACTGAGCCACCCGGGTGCCCCAAGGTGAATGTATTTTCAAAAAAAGGAAGAAAGAACAATCCAAATGAGCCCAACTCCTGTTTTTTTTTTGTTTGTTTGTTTGTTTGTTTAATTTTCAAATCATTTTGGTCTGATCACAGCTGTCCTAATATTGACTGAAGAGTCCTGTTGGGCATGATTTGGGGAAAAGTCTAATAATGATTGGCTTTGTAATCTACATCTGTCTGACTTTAAACCAAGGGTCACCAACCTGGAAACCCAGTGAAATACACTGGGGGGTGGGTTAGAAACTGGGGGCCTGTTCCTGTCTGCAGGTCTCAACCACTACTCAGTTCCAGCTACTCTTTCCTGTGTGCAAATGTTACCACATCCTGCACTTGGTAGGAGAAATTGGAAATCCAGGCTTTGATGTGAAATCTCTTGGTTTTTTACATTGGCAAACTGATTAAAATTTCTTAAAAGCCTTGTGTGGGCCAGCACTGTGGGACAAACAAAACACATCTGTGGGCTGGATACAGCCAGCTGGCTACCAGTTTGTGACCTCTGGTTTAAACTCATTTTAGAAAGTAAACCGTTATAGCCAGATCCTTCAGCAGTTGCCAGGATTGTGGTTTACGTGTGCTATTTTAGTTTCCATTTTTTCCCCCTTTACAGATTTTGCAACAGCAAGGGGTGGATACCTCCCAGATATATTGCAACAGTAACAAAAGGAGGTGGAGATAAACATGAACACTGAGGCAGGAATAGCCAATCCACAAACACATCTCCCTTTTGTTTTCAGTGAACGTGTTTTTGAAGGCGGGACAGCTCTTCCCTTGTTCACTCATTAATCAGGAGCGCCAATGTGATCCATATAGATAAGTTGCACCTATGAAATAGATTTCCAGTCAGGTGGGTTCATTAAGACCCGAGAGGTGAAAGTAATTGGGTTCTAGCTTCTGCCTTGCCACATTACTAGTTCTGTTGGACCTCAGGTTACCCGCTCCATTTCTTTCTTTCTAAAAAAATTGTTTCCTAGATAATGAGACTGTATTGTCTACAAAGGGTCCATTCAGTGAAATATCTGGATTCTAGAACAGGCTTCTGTGTTAGACTTTTCAGAGGGAGGAAGCTAGTAGGGGAGAAGCAACAGTGTACGGTGTAAGGGCCTGGTTGGCCAGAGGGAGCCATTTCGTTGTGGGCTTGGGTCGACCCCGCCCCTCTCGGAGGAACTTGCTTGCAGGCCTGGGATATGGGGGCAGGCCAGGCTGGTTGGAGACGTCCAATCAGTGAGGCGCGCACATATTTGTTATGGTGAGTTGGAATTTAATTGGCCACCGGTATTGCTGACCGAGCCTGACTGTGCAGTTTTCCCTGTGTGTTGCAGTTTCATTGGCTACCTGTGTGTGGGCCGGGCTGAACCACCTCTATAAAGGTTAGTTTGTGAGGCAGGGGAGTAGAAGTAATAGTCGTCGGAGTAGTAGTCGGAAGCTTCGGGGTTGTCCGCCTCAGCATCGTCTGCAGCATCGCGGTGCGGTGGAGCATCGTGAGACTCGCGGTGGAGCGGCCTCGCGGGGGAGCGGCCTCGCGGTGGAGTGGCCTCGCGGGGGAGCGGCCGGGTAAGGGAAGTCACTGGTGTTGGTGTCCTGGTCCTCGTCGCCTCTTTGTAAGAGACGGCCCCGACTGGTCGGTTTGATTTTCGATGATTGGAGCGAACTAAAGCTTTGCATGGGTCTGGTTCCTTTGATCAGGGACCCTAACATCCGGAGCATGTTCTTCCATGGGTCTCTGAGCCAGAGGCCACTGCGTCTTCCTGGTGTGATCCTGAAGCCTTGGTTTCTTATTCTGTAGAATGGGCTCAATATTACTTCCCTTCCAAGGGATTATGCGATGATGAAATGAGTTTGTGACGGAGGACATGGTTCTCTCCTCCCCCTGCCCGCGCATTTTCTCCTTGTCTTTCTTCATTTTCCCTGCCTATCAGTACTCAAGGTCCTAATGAGAAAGCTGTAATATAGCCTTTTATTTCAAGATTATATCTGAATGAGGGATTTCAAATCCTGAAGCAGCTCTTAAGTACCTCTCCAGAGAATAATCAAAACGGGATTCCAGAATTTCATCTATTGTAACTGGAGCTGAAGGAGAAGAGTGTGTTTCACAAAGTAGGTGCAGCCAGAATTCTCCACCTTGGGGCTGTGGTAGGGAAATGGGCAGGCACTCTGGGCTTGCGCGCTGACATTTTCTTGAACCTACAGTAAGAATTGGTGCCGCTTGGCCTGGATAGCTACAGAGACATTTAGAATGCCAAGGGTGTGCTTGCCTTTAGTTTTTCTGCAGAGCCTAAAGTGTTTGAGAAGGCAGGACTGTTCGAGAAGACCCCAGTCAGACTCCCTGGGCTTGAGATTTGGCTCCTTTCACTGGTTTTCTCCAGCTGTCATGACATGACTGACTTATTTTTATTTTTATTTTTGTAAATCCTACCAGTCGTTTTTACTTTTAGAGTCCGGAGAGAGGCCTCGAGATTTTAGGTGAACAAGAGATGGCTAGGGTTGTACGGTAGGAAGTTTTAAAGGTTTTGGTTTTGCATAATGGATGATACCTCTGGAACTGATTGAACCACCGCCCTGTTAAAGTAATCTCTTGATTCCATTGGTTTCTGCGGCTTAACAAGCTCCTCTATAACTGTCTTGGGAATTTCAGTTTGAAATTATAATTCACTAAGGGAGCCTTTCAGCCTATTTTGCCATTAATTAAAAGCAGGCGGTTGAATTTTTGTTTTAACACTCACTAGTTACGGTTGCCTCTCTTTAAGGTTTTTTTTCTGGCATTTGTTTAAGAAAGTACAAAACCTATTCATGGGGAAACAACACATGAATTAGACAGTGTTTTTTTGGTAGTAATAGAATATGATCTTAAACTATTATACAAAGAAAAAGTAATTTACTGGTTTATGTAATTGGGATCTAGGGGATAATGACTCCGGGAACAGCCAGATCCAGGGGCTCAAATGATACCACCTGGTCTCTCTTTCATCCTTTGACATGGTTTTCTCGACTTTGCTTTATTCTCAAATAAGTTGTCTCACCACATTTTAGGCAAGATGGTAAACAGCAACCCAGACAAACATGTTTATCAGTTCCTTTGGAAATCACTTTTCTTAAGAGCTTTTGTAAGAAATTCCTGGAATTGCTGTTGGCTGAGTTTGGGTCATGTACCTGTTCCTAAAACAGTTATGGTGTAGTACTCCAATTAGACTCAGGTGATGTGGTCACCACTTTGGGTTGGGATAATGGTGGGAGCAGGGATGCAGCGTTAGTCTCATTAAAATCATAGGGGACAATTTCCCTGTAAGAATGAGGTGCTCCAGGGTTCTGATGCTAGAAGTGGGGGCCACCTGAACCACATGATCATTAAACATGTAAAGATCCAGTCTGGGACAGGTACCTAATCTCTCTTGAGTATCTTAATTTAGAAAGAGGTACAAAGGGTTAGACTGGGGAGGTCCGGTGTACTTGTTCCTTTAGTTATTTGTTCATTTACTTATTGGTTCATTTATGTATTGGTTGTCAGCTATGTGCTGGGGTCAAACAGGAATCAATCATGGCCAGTGATCTGAAAGAGCTTATAAAATAGGGAAATGGACCAGTAAATGATTATGTTATAAAGTAATAAAAGCTCTCACAAAATGGGATTTATTCCAGGAATGGAAGGATGGTTTGATCTTAGGGAGTCTAACAATGTGATTGACTCTGAAGCAAAGGAGAAAAGTACTGTGATTCACTTTATGGATGCTAAAAATACAGCTGATAATATTAAGTGTTTATTCCTGATTTTTAGAACACCTGTGATAAAATAGGATCATCCTCACAGCCAGCATCATCTTTAATGGTGTAACACTAAAAATATTCCCATTACATTCAGAAGAAGCCCAGAATGTCCATAATGATCACTGTTATTTATCTTTGTTCAGAAATTAATTGATGATGCATTTGATGAGCAAAACAATGAGAATGAGGGAGGTAGAATTATTACCACTTGTCAGCAATTTTATCTCTTTTTATTTATTTATTTATTTATTTAGTTGGCAGAGAGAAATCACAAGTAGGCAGAGAGGCAGGCAGAGAGAGAGAGAGAGGAGGAAGCAGGCTCTCCGCCGAGCAGAGAGCCCGATGCGGGACTCGATCCCGGGACCCCGAGATCATGACCTGAGCTGAAGGCAGCGGCTTAACCCACTGAGCCACCCAGGTGCCCCAGCAATTTTATCTCTTAATGGAAAACTTAAGATAAAGAATCCTCCCATGAATCTATTAGGAACAATAATGGGATTCATTAAGGGGATTGGTAAGGAAATTAAGATACAAAATCTATAGCCTATTCCTATGCCAACATTTTGCCAATGCCAAACATTTTGAAAATAAAATGAGAGGAAATATTCTATTTATAGAAGCAACCAGAGAGACAAAATAACTAGGAATAAGTTTAGCAAAAATTGCAAGGGACGTGTAAGAACAAAATTTTAATATTTTACCAAGGGGGATCAGCAAAGAGAGGAGTAAATGGAGAGACCTTTTTCTCTAGGACGGCATGTCTTTCTTTTCCCTCTGTCCCTCCTCCCTCCTCCTCCATCTCCCCTCCCCCTTCCCCTCTTCTTTTTTATTGGAATTCAGAGGCAGTGGTCATCATAGTAGGGATGGCCATAACAGCAATGGTACTAGAGCTGTCGAATTGAGGTCAGGTTTATTTGAAAGTGGTCTGAAAATATTGTTTCTGTGAACGTGGCCAAAATGATGTACTCTGTATATAAGATTCCCCTACTTTGTGTGTTTTATTTGAGCGAGAAGATGATGGTAAGATAATTGTTACTGTTGAAATTCATAAACAGAGTTCTAATTCCTTGATGGGGGGGTGCTCTGCTTTATATCCTCCATTCAAGGATTGTTGGACCGTGCCAAGGTGTGGATTAACCATTGGATTTGTGTAAATTAGTAGATGTAGATACATGAGGGGGAAAAAAAAATCAGGGAAGGTAATCGTTGTCTTCAGTGGAACAGGGAGATGAAGGTTTGGTGGGAAAGAGGGGCCATAGCAGTGGTGGGAACGGCCGCACTCTGCTCCCGGCACTGGCTTCACTCAGTCTTCATGGGAACCATGGAACAGGGGTCCTGCTATCACCCATGTTTTCCAGGTAAGGGAAACTGAGTTGCACGGAGGTCAGGTAACTGGCTCAGGATGTGGAGTTGGGCTTCCAACCCAAGTCCTTGGCCCCAAACACACAGCATCTCATTTAACTTGTCTCAAAGCTCCTTTCCCCAGAAGCGTTGTCCTGCAGCTGCCTGGAAGCGAATAAGAATTGTGCACCTTTCCCTGCCAGACACTCTGGATCTCCCATATCCAGATGGATTGGTTGGCCTGCCTACGGGACAGGCTGGGTGTTGGTGGTGGAGGGGAGTCTGGTCTTAGCAACATACCAGAGCAGTGGCTTCCTTTCTGTTCTGGGCCTAAGCTCGCTCCTACTTGAAGGGCCTTTTCATTTTCTGTTCCCTGCCCCAGAATACTCTGCTCTGCCCCCAGACTCTAACCTCCCTGTGTCTTATCATCCTTCACATGTTGGCTTAAATTTCAACTCTTCAAAAAGACCTTTCTCAACTACATGGTTTTTTAAAAACCTGTTTTTACTTCTGAGCTTGTTGAGCTATTTTATTTCCTTCACAGAATATATTTTCATAAATCGTACGAATTCCACATTTCCCTCTTGCTGGAAGAGGAACTACAAGGGACCGGGGGTCCCATCTGTCTTTTCCTTGATGGTGCCCAGATCAGTACTTGGCACACAGTAGGTGCTCCATAATGGTGGTTAATGAATCACTGATTTTGTTTTTCGTTTTTGGTTTAAATCTTTTTTTTTTTTCCTTAAGATCTTATTTATTTATTTGTCAGAGAGAGCACAAGCAGGCAAAGTGGCAGGCAGAGGCAGAGGGAGAAGCAGGCTCTTCACCGAACAAGGAGCCCGATGCGGGACTTGATCCCAGGACTCTAGGATCACGACCTGAGTCGAAGGCAGTGGCCCAACCGACTGAGTCACCCAGGCGTCCCTGGTTTTGTTTTAGAGAGAGAGGGTGAGAGAGAGGGAGAGCGAGCTCAGGGAAGGGGCAGAGGGACAGGGAGAGAGAGAGATTCTCAAGCAGGTTCCATACCCGTCATGGAGCTCGATGGGGGCCTCAATCTCACAACCCTGAGATCATGACTCGAGCCAAAATCTGGACACTTAACCGACTGAGCCACCCAGGTGCCCCCAACCACTGGTTTTGAATCAATGAACTGTTGAATAAAAGGGAGTACCTTCTCTGTGTTAAGTTTCTTGTAAAACTCCAGGCTTCTGAAAATAAATCACTCATTCCTTGGGAACTCTGGCCAAGAATTGTTCTAGGCTCTTTCACAACACTATTTTTGCAAGACTATGTTGGGTGCAAGAAAGAGAAACCCACTCAACCCAGCTGTGTGGGCTAGACAGTGTCCCCAAAAGGTTCCCTCCAGCACAAAACACTATCTGTGTGTCCCTCATAGGAGCCTCACCAAGTGGATACTTCTTATCCCACGTTTGCCCGTAAAGAGAGCCGGACTTCAGAGGGGCAGGTGACAGTGCCGGAGTCCCATGGCAGGTTGTCACGAGCAGGTGACAACGTTTTAGAAGAGCTTGGATTACTTCTGAGGGGCCATTATGCCCCAGGAGTGGTTTGGATTATGTTTCTCTGGATGGATTATCAATTCTCAATCAAATGTTTAAGCAGAGGCAGACTACCCGAGTGCCTTCGTCCCAGGGCGCTCTGACTGCCTGTAGCTGTGTGGGGTTTTGAAAAAGAAAGCCCCAGCTGGAATCAGAAATTCAGGATTTGAGTCTGATGTCTGTGTCGACCTTGCTTGGTGTGCATGGACGTGTAGTTAGCCTCTGAGCCTTTGTTTCCTCATCTCTAAAATGGGAATCATGGCCTTTAAGAACACCATAGTGATTTTGCAAGGATAGGATAGTGATGATGTACTGGGAACTGTGTGGTCTATACATGTTCGTTGTTACTAATCTGTACACGTTTTCATGAATTCCCCCAGGTAATTGGTTTTCTGAAATGTTGCACTCCAGGGCATACCTGAAATTCAGGACACTCTTATCATAAAGTTCAGCTAAGTTTAATTTATGGAAACTATTATGTAGCACGGATTTCAAACATTGGTTATGGCAGACTGCATCAAGACCCCCAGAATTCCTGGAGAACATACTCTGCTGCATTACTCTTACCTACCTGCCTCTTATCCTTTTATACTGGAAAATCATAAAAAGCTATATTTAGGGCATGTTGCCTTCTTAGGATTGCCCCACAGGTGGTGACCTTTGGAGGTACCCAGAAGATTCTCTGTTTTCTCTCAGTTGACCTTTTATTTCATTTTCTTGTGCACCTTCTCTGCATTTCCCAAGTCTTTTTTATATTCACTTCCCACCTTCTGGCTGTGGGAGTAGCTCATGTTCTAACCTGTTAAAGGAAGATATGCCCTTTCCCCCCACAATGTCCTCATTCTAATCTCCGGAATCACATGGATCACATAGCAAAGGGGAATTAGGTTGCAGGTGGAATTGTGGTTGCTAAACGGCTTACCTTGAATGGTGATCGTCCCCAACTCTCTGGATGGGCCAGCGTAATCACAAGGATCCTTTCAAGTGGAGGAGGGAGGCAGGGGGAGAGAACTTGGGGGGCTCAGCCTGCTCTTGTTGGATTTGAAGATGGAGGAAGGAACCACAAGCCAAGAAATTCAGGTGGTTTCTAGAAGCGAGGGAAAAGGGAAGGAAATTGATTCTTCCTTTGAGCTTCCAGAAGGAATGCAGTCTGATGATGCCTTGACATGAGCCCATGGAGACCCATTTCTGACTTCTGACCCAGAACCATGAAGCCAGTCCGCTTGTGGTCACTTGTTAATGCAGAAGTATGCTCTTCTCGGACATCTCTGGTGTCCCCTTCTCATTTCTTTTCTTCCCTTACTTTTTTCCTCCGTTTCTGAAAAATAATCACCTTTGGGGCTCTTTTTCTGTCCCTCGCCAAACAGCAGCATCATTGTAACCATCCACTCTTTGCAGATGGTTGCTGGACTCGTTAGGGTAAAGATGAAAGTGCCAGAGCACAGAGACCTCAACACACAGTGGCTTAAATACCATAGATGATTTGTCTCCTACATAGCGTAAGCCGATATCCGAAGTTTGTAGCAGGCAATGCTGCCTGGTGACCAGTCACTCGGAGGGGACATAAGCTGAGAACAGTGAGTTCTGGGGCGCAGCTTCTGTGTATTTGCATAGCATGGATAGGCATGCAAATAGAAAGCATGGATATGCTATCCAAGCATAGCAGTCAGTGTAGACTGCTGGGACAGCTGTGCTCCCCGAGGTCCTTCAGAGACCCAAGTTCTGTGCCTTCCATCTTGATGCTCTACCGTCCCCCAGGGAGATCATGACACATGCAGACCCTTAGATCCCATCCCGTCCTTTCTGAAGCAGAATTTGCATTTTAAGAACATTCTTCAGTAATGATTATGCACAAAGGTTAAGAAACGGACTTCAAGTAGGGATTTTCAACCTTAGCACTGCTGACGTTTTTTGCACCAGGAAAATCTTCACAGTGGGGACCCTTCCTTCCTGGGCATTGTAGGGTGATTAGAGCCTTTCTGACCTCTGCCCCCTAGAGGCCAGTAGTTACTTTCAGCAGCCAAATCAGGTCATTGCCAGTGGGAGCTAGAGGGGGCTGCAGGGCTCAACACCATCTCTGATTAAAATCCCTGCCTTGGAGGGTTTTTCTCTTCTGCACGATGAGAGCTACACGTTGCTGCCAGCAGTAATGCAGAGCACAGAGGTCTAGGAAGGAATTTCTTCTTGAGCCGCTGAGGCAAAAGTGAGGTCTGTAACTTGCGCCCACATCCTGTAGGCGAGAATTTGGTTGCATGGCCACATCCCCGCCACAGAGCAGTCTGGGGACCCTACTGGGTGTCTCTGTGCCTGAGAAGGAGGAGAAAAGGGATCTGGGCGACAGTTGGCTGGCTGCTAAGGTAACTAACACAAGAATTCAGTCTTCCTGTATCTTTTATTCTGTCTTCTAGCCAGAGGTGTATCTGGTTGGAAAGGGGAAATGAATTGATACAAATAAATTGGACTTTTTATTTATTTTTTTTCAGATGGAGTACCAAACTATTTTAGGAGATCAGAGGAAATTTTAGATGAACACATAAAATTTAGCTGCTTCTCTGATAACATATTTTGATATCAAGAGTTTAGTGTTGTGGTACCTGGGTCAGTTAAGCATTTGACTCATGGTTTTGGCTCAGGTTGTGATCTTAGGGTCGTGAGATCGAGCCCTGGATCAGGCTCTACAAGTCTGTTTGTCTCTCTCCCTCTGCTCAACACCCACCTCCTCCCATCTCTGGAGTAAATAAATAAGAAAATCTTTTTAAAAAATCGCCAAGAAAAACACTGTAGAGTGGAAAACCTAAATATTAAAATTTTTAGAAAAGAGTATAGTGTCCTCTAAACTTCAGTCATGAGTATTTTTTTTTTCTTTTGGCCACATAGAGGTACTTGACTTAATTGATTTTTTTTTTTACATAAAAAGTAATAATTTTTATTTTTTAAACATTTAAAAATTTTTTAAAAGTAGCTTTTTTTGGTTTAAAGATTGTATTTATTTATTTGACAGAGATGACAAGCAGGCAGAACAGCAGGCAGAGAGAGAAAGAGGGGTAAGCAGGCTCCCTGCTGAGCAGAGAGCCCGATGCAGGGCTTGATCCCAGGACCCGGGATCATGACCTGAGCCAAAGGCAGAGGCTCTAACCCACTGAGCCACCCAGGTGCCCCCAAAAGTAATAATTTTTAAAATATTTTTAAAGACCATATTATTACTATAAATGTATATATAAGTGGAGATATATATATACACATTTATCTATGTATGTACCTATATATGTATGTATTTACATAACTATGCCTGTATTTATGTACATATGTCTCTTATGTACATATGTATGTATTTTTTTTTCTTGAGCAGCAGGAGGGGCAAAGGGAGAGGGAGAGAGAGAGAGACTCTCAAGCACGCTCCACACCCAGTCTAGAGCCTGTTGCAGGGCTTGATCTCATGACCCTGAGATTATGACCTGAGCCAAAATGAAGAGTCAGACATGTAACTGACTGAGCCACCCAGGTGTCCCTGTATCTATGCATGTCTGTATCTATATATGTTTCTATCTGGTAGCACCTGTTTCGGTACCACCCTCCCCTCCCCATGCTGCTGATGTACACTCCTGCTCTTGTCGCTGCTGACGCTCTTGCCCCTCTGTAGTCTGTTCTTCTCATAGCAACTGTAGTAAGTAATCCTTATAGAAGATAAACCAGACTGTATTGCTCTTGTATTTTAAATTTCCAGTGGCTTCTTGTCAACCTAGAAAGAAGTTCTAAGTCATGACCATAATCCAAGGACACTGCAGAATCAGATCCCTGCCCATCTTTCCAGCCACATTTATTTGCCTCTTCCCTTTGCTCCTTTGCTTGAGTGACACTAGCTTCCCAAGAAGCAAAAGGCCTCAGGGCCTTTGCACTTGTTGCTCCAGCCACCTGTATTGCTTTTACTTATATAATATGTATGGCTCATGTCCTTTCTTTATTTGATCCTTCTGCTTCCCCACCATCTCCCCCTTAATACGGCCTTTTCCTGGACCACTTGGACTCATCTTATACACTCCTACTGGTAAAAGCTCCACTCACCGGAAAATGCTAGTATATATAGTATTGCCCTTAATATTTATCTATATTCCAGTTAGTCCACCCCTACCCAGATTTCTGGTGTCTTAATTTCCTGGTTCCTCATTCCTCCATTCTGGAGGAAAGACCTAATTTTGATCTGGTGCCACAAAATGATTTAAAAGATGCTTAAAAGATATTTTCTGAAACTCTCAGCTATCCCTGTTATTTAAGTGCTCTGCCAGTAGGTGGTGGTTATGAAACAGGCTGAGTCAGAAAGTAAGGCATGTCTTGAGATGAAAGGTACGAGTGACTCCTTGCTCCTTCCAACCTGGGTTAACCCTGTGTATTTGCCCCTATAAAATAAGAGGCTTTATAAAAGGTTCAATCTTGGGGCGCCTGGGTGACTCAGTTGGTTAAGCGCCTGCCTTCAGCTCAGGTCATGATCCCTGGGTCCTGGGATTGAGCCCCCAGTCGGGCTCCCTGCTCAGTGGGGGAGACTGCTTCTCCCACTGCCTCTTGCCCCCCACTTGTGCTCACTCTCTCTCTTACATAATAAATAAATAAAATCTTTAAAAAAATAAATGGAAGGTTCACTCTCAGTAAACAGTAAACAGACAACTAAGCAGATGTTCATGGTGTGTTTAAAACAGACAGACTCTGGTACGAACTCTCTCTTCTTCTTAGCCAGTTCTTTGTGTTCAGATTCAGAAAGATTATTGCCAGGTGGCACTTGTCTTTCCTTCCTAGCACTCCTATTACTATCTGGATATGGATGAACCATGAACATACCACCTTACCATAAGGGAACGTTGAGATATTTAATATTAGATGGTATCTTTATAACACACATGCGGGACATTAAATGGGGGCAGTACCCATTCTGCAACTGAAACCTGCATGGTGATTTCAATCAGCACATCCCATGACCTCATTCAGAACTACCAAGTTCCTTATTCAGAACAAAAGAGTGAGTTTGTTCCATACTTACTGGTTCTCCTTCATGTACGTATCACCATGTTGACAGTTCCTTTTTTTTTTCTTAAAGATTTTATTTATCTACTCGACAGGCAGAGATCATAAGTAGGCAGAGACGCAGGCAGAGAGAGAGAGAGAGAGAGAGAGACCAGAGGAAGCAGGCTCCCTGCTGAGCAGAGAACCCAATGCAGGGCTCCATCCCAGGATCCTGAGATCATGACCTGAGCCGAAGGCAAAGGCCTCAACCCACTGAGCCACCCAGGGGCCCCTTGACAGTTCCTTCTTAAAAGTTTCCCTTTAACTCTTGTCCTTGGTGCTCCACGGTTTTCTTGGGCTTGCATCTTTTTTCCAGTTTCCACTCCTCTCCACCAGGATGAAGGCATTGCTCTGCATCACAATATGTTGGAACATGTTTAAAGAAAGTCCTTCCCCATGGTTTGAAACTTGGTTTTAGCTACAATTTCTACTTGTTATTATTATTCTGATTTTAGCACACAGAAATTCCAGGTAAAATATTCATTTAGCATGAACCAAAATGGAATTCAGTGCTTTCTGTATCTGGGAAGTCCTGGGTTGGGGTGGCCTTAAAAATTAGGGCTTAGGGGCACCTTCATGGCTCAGTTGATTAAGCATCTGCCTTTGGGTCAGGTCGTGATCTCAGGGTCCTGGGACTAAGCCCTGAGTTGGGCTCCCTGCTCAGCGAGGAGCCTGCTTCTACCTCTCCCTCTGCCTGCTGCTTCCCCTGCTAGTTCGTTCTCTCTCTCTCTCTCTCTGTCAAATACGTAATATCTTTAAACAAAATTCCGGCTTAAATGTTATCTCTGGATCTCTCAGGTCCAGTGACCTGTCCTTGTTGCCAGAGAGGGGTCAGGCTTGAAGCACTGCCTGACTGAGCAGAAGTGGGTGGGGACACAGAGTTGGAGGTGTGGGCATTTTCCCAGGGCAAAACCCGGATGAGGTTATCAAGGAAGGGAAGTGGTTGCTTGTGTCAAAACACCAGATGTGTGTTTCAAGACTCTTTTGTTCCAATGTAATCTTTCATCAAGGTACAACCTAATAAAACAGGCTCACAGAGAGTTCCGCCGGCTTGCATGGAGATAGGAGGCCTGGGTCCTGTTCTGTGTCTTTCTATCAAGGTGGGCTCAGAGTGGCCCAGACCTCCCTCCCTCAACTGGAAGATTTGACATCTTTTCTTTTTAAAAATTTAAAAAAAAAAGGTTTTTTTCTAAAGTCCCAGACCCCATGCCCAGCATGGAGCCCAACGTGGGGCTCAAACCCATGAACCTGAGATGAAGACCTGAGCTGAAATCAAGAATCAGAAGCTCAACCAACTGAGCCATCCAGGCACCCTGACTCGGCATGCTTCTTTAACATGGAAAGAAAGGAAGAAAGGCAGAGAGAGGAGGAGGGAAAACAAGACGAGAAACTTGTCTTGCCACTGTACCTAAATTGTGTAAAATCCTGAAAAAAATATCCAAAGAACCTGCCCCTCAGAAATCACTAATTACTTATTTACAGTATTTTCTATTTCTGTCACTTCCTTAGCAACCCCTAGCAGCTGTCTGGAAAAATTTAAAGGGACTGTGTGTCTTACATGAGAATTCTTCAAATAGCAAATGAAATTGTTCAGTGACATGAAGTCTTCCTGCTCAGATTCACTTTAAGGAGAGAGGGAGAAGTGATCTGGCACTTGATCAGTCTTAACATAACTAGACAGCCCAGAATTTCTGAAACAGCCCTGATTCTAGGTCATTTTACTCTTTTCATTTCAAGTAAAGGCCTGCAAGGGTCCCCTGGGTGCTTCAGGAGGGTAAGCATCTACCTTCGGCTCGGGTCATGATCTTGGGATCCTGGGACCGAGCCCCACATTGGGCTCCTTGCTCAGCGGGGAGCCTGCTTCTCCTTCTCCCTCTGCCTGCTGTTCCCGCTGCTTGGGCTCTCTTTCTCGCTCTCTCTGCCAAATTATTAAGAAAAGGGTGAAGGCCTGTGGTAGGGATGAGGTGTGGTTTAATTTTCATGCATTTGGTAGGCTTTTTATGAAAAGAAGTGTACATTTTGGAAAGAAAAATTCCTCTGTCAATCTAGCATCTTGATGCTAGTTTGAAAATGGGAACCTGTGTATTGTCTGGGGGACTCTCACTAGTGCATAGTGGGGTTTTCTTGTGAATTTAAATTGTTCCCAAAGGGACTTTTTGAAGGTTCCTCAGCAGGGATTCCTTGGAAACTTGGGGACCTGGAGCTTCTGAAACTCCAGGGTCACTTAAGAGGTCCAGGCCAGTTTTGAGGGTGACTCTGGAATTTTGATGCCTCCCAACTTTCCCTGACACTGTCCACATCGCCCTTTGGCCTCAGGGTCCCTCCCTGTGTCCTGGGAGTGGGAGCCTCGCTCTTCCCTAACTCAACCCCCAAAGAAGGCCCCAGGCCCTTTTTCTCTTTCAGGGTTTTCCTGCTGGATGAGAAGTAAGAAGGAGACACAGAAATACTTCCCTGCTGGTCAACCAGTCAGGCACATCTCTATGAACGTTTGTTTTCAGGAAGACTGTTCTTTTCCAGATTTCTCTTGTCTTATTTTAGGATTCTGAAGAGTTCTGACAAATTCTGTTTTTTGAGAAACAGGCAAAATTGAAACATGAATGGATTATGCGGGAACTTAATGTTGGTTATGTCTCCTTTCCAGCAGGTCTGCTTTGGCATACTAGCTGTAACTAACTTCCTCTGGGGGTTTCCATGATGAAAAGAGAACCTCAGTGCATTCCTGTTCCCTGTTATCTATCTATCTATCTATCTTTCTTTCTTCTTTTTTTTTAAGATTTTATTTATTTGAGAGAGAAAGTGGGAGAGAGCATGAGGGGGGAGAAGGTCAGAGGGAGAAGCAGACTCCCCGTGGAGCTGGGAGCCCAATGCGGGACTCAATCCTGAGACTCCGGGATCATGATCTGAGTGGAAGGTGGTTGCTTAACCAAATGAGCCACCTAGGCAGACCCCCGCCTCGTTATCTTTCTTAATCCCCACCACAACCCCTTTTGAGTAAGGATGCTGTAGTTTTTGTGGGAAGTAAGGCACACACAGGGTAAGAACATAGATGTGCATTTCTTTTTTTGTTTCCGATTTTTAAATTTTCATTTACTCTTTCGAAGTAGATTTGACATACCATGTTAAATTTAGCTTCTGGTGTACAATATAATGATTCAACATTTCTGTATGTTCCTCAGTGTTCATCACGATTGCGTACTCTTTTTTTTTTTTTAAGATTTTATTTATTTACTTGACAGAGAGAAATCACAAGTAGATGGAGAGGCAGGCAGAGAGAGAGAGAGGGAAGCAGCCTCCCCGCCAAGCAGAGAGCCCGATACGGGACTCGATCCCAGGACCCTGAGATCATGACCCGAGCCGAAGGCAGCGGCTTAACCCACTGAGCCACCCAGGCGCCCCACGATTGCGTACTCTTAATCCCCGTCACCTGTTTAAGCCATCCCCCACCCACGGCCCCTCTGGTGACCATCACTTTGTTTTCTGTAGTTGAGAGTCTGGTTTATCGTTTGCCCCTTTTTTTCTGCATTTGTTCTTTTGTTTGGTTTCTTAAATTCCACATTTGTGGAAGTCCTATGACATTTGTCTTTAGGACTGACTTATTTCACTTAGCATTATGCTCTCTAGCTCCATCTGTGTTGTTGCAAATGGCCAGACCTCATTCTTCTGATGGTCGAGTAATATTTCATTGCATGTATATACTGCGTCTTCTTTATTCATTCATCTGTGGGGGGGTTACTTCCATATCTTGGCTATTGTAAATAACATTGTAATAAACATAGGAAGAATCTATTTTTTCAAGTTAATGCTTTTTTTTTTTCTTTGAGTAAAGTACCTAGCAGTGGAATTACTGGATCATATAGTAATTCCATTTGTAATTTTGTGAGGAGTCACTGAACTGTCTTCCCTAACGGCTGCACCAGTGCTCATTCCCACCAACAGTACACTAGGCTTCCTTTTCCTCCACATCCTTGCCAGCCTTTGTTGTTTCTCGTCTTTTTGATCCTAGCCATTCTGACAGGTGTGAGGTGATACCCTCTTGTGGTTTTGATTTGCAGTTCCCTGGTGGTGAACAGTGTTGACCAGAAGGTGTACCTTCTTGAAGCCACATGCCGTGCTCCCTCTCAGAGAGGAGATGCTGAGACATTGTTGTGTCCACACCTATGCGGACTCCAGCTGTCTCCCGTGTCTGTCTGCAGACAGAGCTGTGATTCTCTGGGAACCACTCTGGCAGCCAAATTCCCCACGTCTGCATCTTGGAGAATAGCTCTCATTGTCGCCTTTTGAGGCTGCTTTGGAAATAAACCCACATCTTCTAATGCTGTGAAAGACTGTTGTTAATGTCTACCTACTGGAGTTTGGTTTAAAGGTCTCAGCACTTTGGATAACTTCAGAGAGAGATATTGATTTTCCGAGCCCTGCTGGGAGCTGGCAGCTTGCGAGACCTGGTGACTCAGCTACCCCTTCTCAATGTGGGGCACCCTAGGTAGGAGGATTGCCCTGGGCTGTATGTTTTTTTTAAAAAGAAGGGGAGGAAAAAAATTCCTTCAGCCTAGGCTATTTGAAGGCAGTGTGAGGGCTGGAGAGTGTCTCTTCTCTGTCATCGTGCTTCTGACCTGCTGCCCAGGCTGTGTGATGTCTCTGCAGGGAGGGGCTGTGACATCATGGCTACATCATTCTTCTTCTTCTTCTTCTTCTTCTTCTTCTTCTTCTTCTTTTTTAAGATTTTATTTATTTAGTTGACAGAGATCACAAGCAGGCAGAGAGGCAGGCAGAGAGAGAGGAAGGCTCCCCGCCGAGCAGAGAGCCTGATGCGGGGCTCGATCCCAGGACCCCGGGATTTTGACCTGAGCCGAAGGCAGAGGCTTTAACCCACTGAGCCACCTAGGCGCCCCTCATGGCCACATTCTTGCTCCTGATGAGTTTTGTTCCCCCCTGAGGTGGGCAACTGCCATTGGAAAGCGTTTTCATGAGAGGTCTGGTCTGTTGGCTCTGATTTTGGTAATCCTGTCACTCCCTAGTTATAGAGCTCTGTGATGCGAACACCCCGGTACCTATAAGATGCAAGCCAGGGGCGCCTGGGTGGCTCAGTTGGTTAAGCGTCTGCCTTTAGCTCAGGTCCTGATCTTGGGGTCCTGGGATTGAGCCCCGCATCCGGCTCCCTAGTTAGTGGTAAGATTGCTTCTCTCCCTCTCTGCCCTCCCCCCAGCCCTGCTCATGAGCTCGTACTCTCTCTCTCTCTTAAATAAATATCTTAAAAAAAAAAAAAGTGCAAGCCAGCTGATGTAGAACAGAAGAACTCTGAAGCCTGGCTCCTTTTTTTTCTTAGCCCCCAGTTATACTTAATGAATCACATTTTTGGAATTTCCTTGCATCCTGCCAACAGGCACCAGCTGTTCCTGGGGTCTTGCCCTTCTTTGTATTTGTAAGAAACATCATGGCGCTGTGGACTGGATGCTTCTTATGCCAAGAGCTTTTATATGCTTTCTCCACAAATAACAGCCCTTATGACCACCCCATGAGAGAGAGAGAGGGAGAGGGAGAGAGAGAGGGAGAGAAGAGGAGCTATGCTTACTATCCCTATTTTACATAGGAGGTAGGGAAAGTTCAGTGACTTGCCCAAGGTCACCCTGAACCTAATGTGAGTTGCTCTGAATCCCAGACTGTCACCAACAACTTCTGTATTTAGGTCACAATCCTGTGTAGACCTTCCTATTTGCCCAGCACTGGGCAGAGCACCTGACCCATATGAGGATTTCACTTAAATTATTACTCTTTAATTAATATGTATTTAGAGAAGACAATTCAAAAATACCAAGAACATTAAAAACTCTGCCACCCAAGATAACTATTCCTAGTAGTTTAGTGTATGTATTTTCCATACATTTTTCATTATTTACAAAGTATATATAAATCACTTTCTTTAAGAAATGTATATATGTTTTAAAAATAGACTTTTTCACCTAAAAGTGTATCATGGCGTTCTGTGTCTATAACAGAATTTTAACATTTTTATGACAATAAAAGTAATATAGACCATGGACTATTGCAAAAAGTTAGGGCCTGACCACACACAAGTTACAGAAATAAATTGCATGTAAAGAATGAATCAGAAGGGAGCGTGGTACAGGGAGAGCACCAGAACTGATGAGTATGAGAAGGCAGTATGGCTGTATCTGAATAATATTGGGATGGCAGAGTCTTCTCATTTTTTTTAACATTTCATTCATTGATTTGAGAGACAGAGAGAGACAGACAGAGTGAGAGAGAACATGAACTGGGAGGAGGAGAAGCAAGCTCCCCCCACTGAGCAGAGACCACCCCCTCACCCCTTGTGGGGCTTGATCCCAGGACCTTGGAAGCATGAGCTGAGCCAAAGGCAGATTCTTTAACCAACTGAGCCACCAAGGCACTCTAGCAGAGTTATTTCAAATCAAGATTTACATAAAAAAATGATAGAGGTGTCTGGGTGGCTTCAGTCAGTTTAGCATCTGATTCTTGATTTTGACTTAGGTCATGATCTCAGGGTCATGAGATCAAGCCTTGGGTCAGGCTCTATGCTCAGTGTGGAGTCTGAGTGAGATTCTCTCTCCCTCCCTCTGCCTGTCCCTGCACCACTCCCTCTCTGAATAAATAAATAAATAAATAAGACAACTCTGAATCCATAAGGGTAAAGACTGAGGGGTTTGCACCTAGAAAGTGTGAAGTTCATGCACAGCAAAAAGAATCACCAGTAGAGTGTTAGTCGGCTTGAGCTGCCATCCCAGAGTACTATACACCAGGGAGGCTGAAACAATAGAAATTTATTTTCTCATAGTTCAGGAGGCTGGAAGTCCAAGATCAAGGTGTCGACAGCGTTGGTTTCTTCTGTGGTCTTTCTCTCTGACTTGTGGATGGATGTATTCTCCTCTCTGTGTCTCTGCTTGGTCTCCTCTGTGTGTCTGGGTCTGTATTTCCTTTTCTTATGAGGACACCAGTCAAGTTGGGTGACTTCAGGTTACCTTAATCACCTCTTAAAAGGCCCTGTCTCCAAATACCATTGCATTCTGAGGCCTGGAGATTTAGGACTTGAACACATGAATTTAGGTGGTGGTGGTTGGGGGAACACAGTTCAGCTCATAACACAGAGCAAAAGTCCGGTAGGAGCCCGGAGGATGCATTTGCAGGTGTGGCTCTGAGGGCCAAATTTTCCAAGCCCCTACCAGCTGCTTGGATATCTTGGGCAACTCTGCTGTCCCTGTTCTTTCTGAACTGTTGCTGGGACTCTGTGACATCCCCACCTCCAGCTCCCAGGGAGTCACAGCCTTTGTTTGGATGCGTTACTATTTCCATTAGAGTTATATCAACTTCCCAAGGCTCAGAGTCTCCTTCCAAGGAATTTGCATATCTTTGCTCTCATCTGTTATGAGATACAATAAAAATTGACTTTCTAGAGGCCAATCTTGGGAAAAAAACAAAAAGCCAACTTTATTGTAAAAGTAATATGAGCTGGTATTAGAAGTAAAACCCTAATAAATACATGGAAAAGAAAACGAAAGACCTTTCCTCTTTCCACTGCTCATGTCCCACTCCTGGCACTGCATTCCCAGGAGGGAGCCATTGTGTATGGTGGGTGGGTCGGCTGTGTTTCCTTCCTCCATGAATACGAATATGTAGAATAAGGTGTGGTCACTGGTACAGCCCAGTGACATCAACAAGGTGTTACTGATGCTCTTCACGCCCCCCATGGCACTGTAGTCTCTTCACAGCCCTCCCTAGCTCCTAGCCCACCCCCTCCTAGGCTCAGCGCTGTGTTTCATCCTTGCCCTACCCTATGCCGACGTCCCATTGTTATCCCATTTTCAGAAGGGCAAACTCCAGCTTAGAGATGTTGGAGGTCAGAGCTCAAGGGCACAGAACTTGGAGACCCTTAAGCCAGACCTGCTGACTCCAAAGTCATCAGATGGTGAGCACTGTTTCCATGACACTGCATAGAGGTCAGGTTTACTCCTTCATCATCTCGACATTGTACTTCCTCATAGGGTTGTATCATGATATACTTAACCTCTCCTCTTCACAGCCGTCTCTATGATTTCCATCCTTTGCTTTTGTGGACAAGGCTACAGTGGGTATTTCCGTGCTTCTGCCTGCCTCTGCAGAGGAAACGGGATAGAGTGTGTGCTTTTAAAAATCTTGATACAATTTGATATATTTTGATAAGTTGTCCCAAGGCCATCTTCTTTCTAAGTTCTTGGGAATGATCTCCATGCGGTCTCCAAGAAATGATGTACTGATTTAGTAAAACTCAGCCCCTTGTGTGCCCCAGGTACCTACTGGCTCTTGATAAAATAATGGCTCTTGTAATAATAATGATGGTGATTCCATGTACAATTACCATGAGATGAAAGAAAATCAGCCGTTCGAGTGTGGTTATCCTTCTTGGGTACTCTTATTGAGGGGTTAGTTTCTGTTATCAAAATAACACTCAGTGCTCCTTTCTCCTCAGCATGAAAGGGGAACAAAAGTAAATACTCCTTTTTTCTCTTTGAACTGCCGCAGGATCATTTTTTCCGTTAGACTTCAGAATTCACAGTGAGGCCAAAGATTCCTTTTTTCAACTTTTCCCAAGCCAGTTGAAGTGGAGTGACAGGATTGCTTTAGCTCTAGAGGAAGATTGGATTTCTGAGGTGGTGGTTTGTGACAGATGGGGAGGCCCTTAGTCTGTCCCGTGCAGCGGAGCTGGGGTCCTCCTGCCCAACCTGCACTGTGGGGGATTCTGCAGGTGCTGAGAAGTTCCAGTGTGGCATGTGTTGCTTCTCGCGTTAGATGGCGGATCCCGAGGCGGGCCTGTGCCTGTGATGGGATGGCTCTCTGAAGGCTTCTCTCACAATGTGACTGGGGAAGCGATCAGCAGAGCTTGGGTAAGACCAGAGCTGAACAGTTTCACTGGGGGCGGCAATTAAGGAGAGTTGCCTGTGGTATGGCTGTGGTGGTGGTTTTTAAAATTCCCCAGACACATCTATGCACCTGTTCTTCCAACAAGGCAAGTTGCCATGGATGGTTCCTCTGTGGTCACATTTGCCCATATAATCTTTGACAGAGGCCTTCCTTGACATAACATGCCTAATTTCCATGGAAGAATTTTCCCTCCACTGTCTTGCTGTGAACAAGGCCCTCGCTGTTTGTCTCTCCGTTTTTGTTGGGCACACAGCAATCTGGAATCAAGATTCTGTTTCCCTGCCTTCTTTCTGCCTGATGTTGGCCGATAAGGTTATGCTCAAGTCAGTGGGATTTGGGAGTAGGTCCTGGCTGGGACTTCTGGGAAATACTCCTTGTCGGGGATACTCTTGTCTTTGGTGTGGGTCACAGTTGAAGCTTGAACAGGAATCTGCACCATGGTGAGAAAGTCCCAGCTGAGAATGATGGAGCAACAGATGAAGGGGCCCAAGGGGAGCCCTCTGGATGTGACAGTCATAAATTGCTGTTTGGGGTAAGCCATAGTATTTTGGGTTTTCAGCTGTTCTTGGCTAAACTTAGTGGATACATCTGCCTTCTGCATGCCAGGCATTGTGCTAAGTGTCAGAGATAAGTCATCTTCTGAACCATTATTGTTGTCCTTATTTTGCGGGCGAAGAAACAAAGTGCTGGAGGGCACATGAGAAGTGACTAGTCTGAGGTGACCTCCCTTATATTTTGACTGGTTCAAGACGTTGACCTATTTGATTTCTAGAATCTGTACTCATAATCTCTGTGTTTTCCAAAAATTATTGAGAGAAACATTGATTTCTCAGTCCCTACCGGTTGCCTGCCAACATGCTGGGCACTGTGCTTGGTGCTGGGCATACAAAGGTAAGCAAAAATAGTTGATTCTTGCCCTTGTGGCACTTACCCTCCAGTGGAGAAGAAGATCTAGTCAAACACAGTAAATATTTGATGTTAAACTATGGGCATCGGGAGTGCTATGAAGGAGCAGGTACCCTGCACCGTGAGATAATGTAATGTCATGTTCACTTTGAAAAATAGCAAGAGATCGAAGCTATTAAGATGCCTCACTTGGAGTGAGGTTGGAAGGAACAGCTGTGCAAGGACTTCCAGGACACGTGAAAGACTTGGGGCTTCTTCCTAGGAGAGGCAGAGGACTGTGCAGTGGATTTAGCGGAGAGCTGACACGGCTGCATTGGGAACCGGGGTGGAGGGACAAGGGATAGGTCTGTATAGAGGCCAGGGAATAAAATGACCAGTTCCTTAGACTAGGGAGGTGGTGGTGAAGATGGAAAAGACTGGATGATGTTGGATGGTATTTGGGAGATAAAATCACAAGGATGTGGTGTTGGCTTATACATTTGGGGGATAGGAGAAAAGGAAGTCAGCTTGAAACTCCTTTGGGTTTCTAGGTTGTATGATTGCACTGGGGAATAAGCATTCTGTTCCCCAAGACAGTGACCACAAGAAGATACAGGCTTGGGGTAGATGAGGACATGTGTCCAGTTCATCTGGCCAGCATACCCTGTACCTTCTTTCTTGGAAGAAATGTTTACAGGGGTGCCTGGGTGGCTCGGTGGGTTAAGCCTCTACTTTTGGCTCGGGGCATGATCTCAGGGTCCTGGGATCTAGTCCCGCATCAGGCTCTCTGCTCAGTAGGGAGCCTGCTTCCTCCTCTTCCTCTGTCTGCCTCTCTGCCTACTTGTGATCTCTCTCTGTCAAATAAATAAATAAAATCTTAAAAAAAGAGAGATGTTTACACCATCATATGAGTTGGGGTTAGATTTTCCTTCAGAAAACCCAGCTCCCCTGGCAACATGCTTGGTACAAGCATTGGCTTAGTGACCAAGTCATGCACAGGGGATGAGATGAGAGGCAGAAAGAGAGACTTGATTTTATTGTTGAAATTCCTGAATCCAGACATGCCTCTGACCAGCTCTGTCCAAAAGATCTCCAGTTACTTGAGCCAATACATTTCCTTTCCTGTTGTAAACCAGCTTGAAGTAGGTTTCTGATTCTGTCCTTTATAACCTGATTAGTCAGGAGAGGTAATGAGCCCTGTTTTAAAAATGTTTAGTTTGAGATGATGCTGAGACATCTCTACGTAGATATCAAATGGGTAGTTGGGTAAGTGTATCTGAGCTCAACAGAGAGCATGTGGCTAGATAAACATTTGGGAATTATCAGTGTATAGGTGATAATGGGAGCCATGGTCAATGATGATCTTGTACAGGGGGCAAATATATGAAGGCACGAGAAGAAGGGTTAGAATCAGGCTTTAAAATTGGGAGGAGGGGCACCTTGGGTGGCACAGTCGGCTGAGCATCCGACTCCTGATCTCAGCTCAGGTCTTGATCTCAGGGTTGTGAGTTCAAGCCCCACACCCAGTATGGAGCCTGCTTTAAAAATAAAAACATAAAAGTAAATAAAATTGGGGGCAGAATATGTAACATTGAGCTTGGAAAGGAAGCGAAGATGTAGGAGGACATTTAGAAAACAAAAGTGCGGTTTTAGGGAACTAAGCATTTTAAAAAAGGAGTGGTCAGTCAGGTGGAGTGTCACTAGTGGCTCTAAATAGAAGTCTGAAAATGTCCATTTGATTCAGATAAAGCTGGAGAAACAGTTGACTTTTTTTTTTAATTAAAGATTTTTTTTTTTTTTTTTTTGGATAGAGAGAGAGTGAGCACAGGCAGGCAGAGAGAGCGGGGGAAGCAGGCTCTCTGCTGAGCAGAAAGCCGGATGCAGGGCTCGATCCCAGGACCCTGAGATCATGACCTGAGCTGAAGGCAGAGGCTTAACCCACTGAGCCACCCAGGCGCCCTGAGTAACAGTTGACTTCGTAAGATTTGTCTTAGCACTTGGACATTGGACGCTAGATCCAATGTGCAAAGCATCGTTAAAATTTGAGGTAAAAACGGGTCAGCATCGAGTTCATGGGGAGGCAGAAGTGAGGGAAATGAGCTGCTCATTTAAGATTTGTTTAAGGAACCCCATTTTCCAGTTGCACCGGTGCTAGGTAAGTGGTGAATAACAAGGCACTTTGTCTTCATGTGCAACTCACAGTCTAGGTGGGAAGACAGACAAGCAAATGCCAATCACAATTTAGGTTAATAAGTGCGGAATGTGTCTGTTTGCATGCTTTTGGCATGAGCAAGAGAAAGCCTAATGAACAATGACTTGGGATGTTTAAATTTCACTTAGCAAGGAACCTAGACAGGTGGACCTGAGATGGGTCCAGTGGTTTGCCAGCGCATTAAACATTCAGGCTGTTTCCATTCTTCCCACTTTGCCATGCCGCCCTGTTGGGTTTTCAACTATGCCCATCACACCGTCATCTGAAGACGGTGAGTGCAGCTGTAGGCATCCTATCCTTGCGAAAAAGAGAAGAGAGGAGTGACAAAAGGTTTTATTCTTCAGGCAGCTCTTCTTGCCTTTCATTGGGGAGAAGATTCTTTCCAGAAGACTGCAGTGTATTTTCTCTATACCGCACTGGGCATAAATGAGTCCTATTCAGTTTATTACATTATTCATTTATTTAAGAGTTTGTTCACTAACTACTCTGTGCCAGGCAGGCACCATTGTAGATAATGGAGTATAAGACTGAATACAAGAAGGGGAATCCCAGGAGATGTAAGCGGAGAAGGTGGGGGGGACCTGTCGGTTAGGCATTTAGGGCAAGAGCCGGGAGTCAGGGCTCAGTGTTGGGACATAAGGAAGAGAGTGTGCAAAGACTTGGAGGAGGGAGAAGACAGGGTCCATAAATGTTCAATGGTGAAATACTCTTGATTCTTATCTTTATTTACTTATTTATGAGAGAGGGCATGGTGGGGGAGGGGCAGAGGGGGAGAGAGCATCCCAAGCAGGCTTCACGGCCAGCATGGAGCCTCACAGGGGGCTTGATCTCACAACCTGGAGATCATGACCTGACCAAAATCAAGAGTTAGATGCTCAGCTGACTGAGCCACAGAGGTGCCCCGAAAGTTTCCATCTCTTGACAAGGAACCTCAAATTGGAAGAGAGGCATAGAGTATGTGGGGAGGATTTTATACATCCTGTTGCTCATATGTGACCACATTTCTTTAATGTGCCTAGTTTTATTTAATTCTAAAGGAAGATTCTGACCCTTCGTCGGCAGCACAGTGGTTTGCCAGTGTGCAGCCCTTCCAGGAAATGCCCCCCCTTTTTAAAGATTTTATTTATTTATCTGTCAGAGAGAGAGGGAGAGAGAGCGAGTGAGCACAGGCAGACAGAGTGGCAGGCAGAGGCAGAGGGAGAAGCAGGCTCCCTGCCGAGCAAGGAGCCTGATGTGGGACTCAATCCCAGGATGCTGGAATCATGACCTGAGCCGAAGGCAGCTGCTCAATCAACTGAGCCACCCAGGCACCCCAGGAAATGCCACTTTATCAGACGATTGCTTGAGGGGGTTCTGTTGCAAGTGGGTTGATGTAGACAGCCCTTTTGGGAGAAGAACACTAATTGACTATCTCCCCCCACCCCCAAATGAACAGGCTGCCATGTACCTTCAGCATAAATTGTTTGCATTAAACTCTGTGGGCCTCCGTGAGATCTCAGAGGGTACAGAGCCCAGAACATAGGGCGTATTTTTCTCTGTGTCTCTGACAATCCTCGAGGGGGGTTGTCTGGTCTACAAAAGGTACCATATATCTGACAATCCATAAGGAGGGCTATCTGGTCTACCAAAAGTACCAGGTAACTGATGATTGATTGAGGCTCACTTGCCATTCATTACTGAAACATTTTGTTTGTGTATATCCAATACACAGTGCACTCCAAGCACTCCTCTTCATCTTTTCTTTTGTCTAATTTTGCTTTGCTTTTTAGCTATGGAGGAATGAAGCTAACCTTGTAGGAAATTACCTTGGTGACTCCCACGAACCCTGCAAGGGCATATGGGTATAGAGTGACTTGGGGAAGATCAGAGCATCTTTTTTTTTAAGATTTTTTATTTTATTTATTTGACAGAGAGATCTCAAATAGGCAAAGAGGCAGGAAGAGAGAGGGGGGAAAGCAGGCCTCCTGCTGAGCAGAGAGCCCAATGCGGGGCTTGAACCCAGAACCCTGAGATCACGACCTGAGCCGAAGGCAGAGGCTTAACACACTGAGCCACCCAGGTGCCCCAAGGTCAGGCATCTTAACAAGCTACTTCAACTGGCTTTTGGGAGAAAGGATAAGGGGCCATCTGGCCAAACATTTAGACTACCATGTAGATAGGGGGAAGTAGGGAAGTTCAGGCTCTGGGGCCAGTGGAGTGGCTATGAGTCTTGGCTGCATGACCTGTTGACTGTAGGGCCTTGAATGAGGTATTGACCTGGGGTGTGACTCAGTTTCCTCATCTAGTAAAATGGGAATATTAACAGTGCTACCTCATGGGACAGCTATCAGGAGTAAATGAGACAGACATGTGAAGCTCTGGGAAATACCAATAAGCAAAGAAGATGATGTAGAGATGTTTAATAAATGAGAAGTCACTTAAATGTGACTATAGACATGTTGATCCAAATGCCTTTGGTAGTTTGTTTTTAAACCATTTATAATTCTTAAGCATAAATGTTTCTTTCTGCAAATTCTTACTGGATTCCATTAAACAACCAAACAACCCTATTTACTTAATATTGAGTGATTATTTTATAACTGTCCACTGTCTTCAGTGCATTCCAAAATGCGTAGGAATACACACACACACACACACACACACACACATACACACAAGATCACAAGACTTGAAAAAGTGATCTGCATTTTATCAACATAGTCTTTGAAAGTCATATGTGATCACTGAAGCCACCTTAGCTTGGCCCCAGATTTTCCCAAGAAGATCCGAAAGGATCCATCTCTCCAGGATCCATCTCTCCATCAGCCTAACACCTTCACACTTCTTATTCCTAATATATGACCAGTGACATTCCACTGCTTTTTATTTCAGCCTAGAAGTGATTTGACTCTTCCTGAATAGTGTACTTTACCCCTTTTGTTCCTAGTATTTGGTTAATTCTATCTTGTCTGAGTGGCCATGGGAAGGGTTTTTTTTTTTTAAGATTTTTTTAAATTTTTTTATTTATTTGTCAGAGAGAGAGGGAGAGAGCGAACACAGGCAGACAGAGTGGCAGGCAGAGGCAGAGGGAGAAGCAGGCTCCCTGCCGAGCAAGGAGCCTGATGTGGGACTCGATCCCAGGATGCTGGGATCATGACCTGAGCCGAAGGCAGCTGCTTAACCAACTGAGCCACCCAGGCGTCCCCGGGAAGGGGGGTTTTGAGCCTCACTACTGGTCATTTCCATCACCCCACACCTCCATGTCACCTACTTTTTTTCTTTCAGCATTGGAGAGTACCATCTCTCTACAGATGAGCGTGTACCCACACTTAGAGCCACACTACTACGTATGTAGACATCCCAGAGCTGCCATCATATCCCACAACAAATAATAGTCATTTTGAGGACAGGGTCATATCTATCTTTGAGAAAGATCTGGAAAATGAAGGAATGGAATGCACGCAGAAGAGCTTCCATTTCTGTTGAGCAGTTCGAGCATGCCACCCTGGGGCACCACCGGGGCAAAGCAGGAAGTGAAATGAAGTCACTAATGACTGTTTCCATACTAAAGCTGCACCGCCCATCCTTATTTATTCTTTTAATGTAACTATGTTTTCTTACCAGTGCGGTCACCACCTGGACTGGAAGTAGATCTGGCTCATAAAATTCCTTATCAGGTCACTGGCCACTTCATTAACTCATTAGGAATTAAAACAATGTTTATTGAGTACTTGGGCATTTTAAAATTTAATAAACCCGGAAGGATATTTGGTGGCTGAGACCCATGGTCATAATATGGAAGGTTCATCAGATACTCTCTTGCTGCTGGATTTTTTCCTTTTTTTTTTTTAGGATTTTAGGCATTTTCAGTAAGTTCTTGGCTTTTTTTTCCTGGCTTTTTTTCTTTGTTAACTTTTCCTCTCCTTTTATTTTTTTCCTCTCTTTCCCTTCCCTCAACCCCCCAACTCTGTCCTGCCTTTCCTTTCTTCCTTTTTTCTAGGAAGAGCAGTCACCTGTGTATCTGTGTGAGGTGAGTCAGTGACACACAATACCTTTAATTCTGAACAACCGCTCTCTTAACGTGCTCCCCTTTACAGGAGCATATTGCTTGCCCCTGTGCATTGGTCTGCATCACTTCTGAAAGATGGTTTCCCCCAGGAGTGTATCGGAGGCTGCAACTGTTTTGTCTGTCTGTCTTGTTCACTCATTCTGCCACCTGTGACCAGCTCATAGGAGCCAACTGAAGCTCGTGGTTTACTTCCTGCAAACACGTTGGCAATGTAGCCTTTGCTTTCTGCCCCCCCTCCCCCCCGTTATAATACCTGTTCATTACAGGAAATTTAGCAAATACCACAAGCACATGGGGAAAAAAATCACATGCCTCCCTTAATCCTGTGGTTTCTTGCATTGGCCTCAATGTCCGTCTGTGTGGATATTGTTTCTGTTCTGGGCACAGAACCATGTATATATTTGATTATCAGTATTACCTAAAATTTGGGATCAGACTATATAATTTTTAAACTGTTTTTTTTTCCCCTAAACACAGAATGTTGACACGTTACCGTGCTACAGAAGATTTTATTACCACAGTGGTTAATATTTTTTAAAGTATTTCCTGCAGTAAGAAATACATTTTATATAATAACCTACCATAAACATACATGCATTTTTAAAAAGTCTCACGAAACCGTACTAACTCTTGCTGTGTGTAACACATTCTTGTATTTTCTATTCTCCCATTTAAAAAGTTGGCAATGGCCCACAAAAACTGGTTTTGTGACCCATTAATGATTTGTGACCCACAGTTTGAAAATTACGGTTTTTTTTTTCCTGTCTTTATTTTTTTTTTTATTTCCAGCATAACAGTATTCATTATTTTTGCACCACACCCCGTGCTCCATGCAATCCGTGCCCTCTATAATACCCACCACCTGGTACCCCAACCTCCCACCCCCCGTCCCTTCAAAACCCTCAGATTGTTTTTCAGAGTACATAGTCTCTCATGGTTCACCTCCCCTTCCAATTTCCCCCAACTCCCTTCTCCACTCTAAGTCCCCATGTCCTCCATGCTATTTGTTATGCTCCACAAATAAGTGGAACCATATGATAATTGACTCTCTCTGCTTGACTTATTTCACTCAGCATAATCTCTTCCAGTCCCGTCCATGTTGCTACAAAAGTTGGGTATTCATCCTTTCTGATGGAGGCATAATACTCTATCCCCAGGGGTACAGGTCTGTGAATCACCAGGTTTACACACTTCACAGCACTCACCAAAGCACATACCCTCCCCAATGTCCATAATCCCACCCCCTTCTCCCAAACCCCCTCCCCCCAGCAACCCTCAGTTTGTTTTGTGAGATTAAAAGTCACTTATGGTTTGTCTCCCTCCCAATCCCATCTTGTTTCATTGATTCTTCTCCTACCCACTTAAGCCCCCATGTTGCATCACCACTTCCTCATATCAGGGAGATCATATGATAGTTGTCTTTCTCTGCTTGACTTATTTCGCTAAGCATGATACGCTCTAGTTCCATCCATGTTGTCGCAAATGGCAAGATTTCATTTCTTTTGATGGCTGCATAGTATTCCATTGTATATATATATACCACATCTTCTTGATCCATTCCCTAAGGATACAAACGTAGTGATCCAAAGGGGCACATGCACCCGAATGTTTATAGCAGCAATGTCCACAATAGCCAAACTATGGAAAGAACCTAGATGTCCATCAACAGAAAATTACGTTTTTTTTAACCTTTTTTTAACCCCATTAGTTTTATTGGCTATGTAGTTCCTGGTATGGTTTGGCTGTATTATATGAATTTAATTGATGATCATAGTTTCTGTGTTTCCTTAGCCCACACCGCAGTGAACAGATGGGTCCAGAATGTGTGCGTGTACATGCATACACACACACACACACACACACTCAGGATAATTTCTTTGGCATACATGGGCACATAATTATTGGGTCAGAAGGTGAGCAGTGAGCATGATTTTTAAGGCTTCTGGTACACATTGCTAAATTTCCTTCC
Source organism: Mustela erminea (assembly GCF_009829155.1). Classification (NCBI taxonomy): domain Eukaryota; kingdom Metazoa; phylum Chordata; class Mammalia; order Carnivora; family Mustelidae; genus Mustela; species Mustela erminea. The sequence goes on from NC_045631.1 coordinate 11,348,514, forward strand.
TGGAAGCTTCTGAAAATATTGACATTCTCACCAACTGTGTCAGGGAATGCCCAGTTCTCCCTGCCCTCACACACAGACACCACATTCTTTGAGTGAACCTAGAATCTCAATCATGGAGGAGACTCATATAGCATCACTCTGCGGCGAGAGGAGAAATGTTTTTGGCAGTGCTTGGTCTCATCTCTGACTGAAGATTGCTTTTGTGTCTAAATTGTATTATGTTAATGTCCCATGCAACACGAACCATGGGTGAGGTTTAGCATTTATATTTCTCAGCGCCGCTGCCAAGAAGAGCTGTATGTTTTAACCGCATGGTGCTTTCTGGATCCTGTATATCTCTGCATCGTCTGTGGTCACGGGTACTCTGACTCAGGAGGAGGACAGTGGTAGTAACCGTGCATTATACAGTTTTCGGGACAGACTTCATTTCAAATGCTCATGCTCTCTATAGGTGTACTTATATGTCTCATCGGGGGTCCTTCTTTCTTTCTGTTTAAGATTTACTTATTTATTTTGAGAGACTGAGAGAGTGGGGAGCTGCGACAGAGGGAGGGAGAATCCTCAAGCAGACTCCCCACTGAGCTCAGAGCCCGACATAGGGCTCTGTTCCATGACCCTGAGATCATGACCTGAGCCGAAATCAAGAGTTGGATGCTCAAACGACTGAGCCGCCCAGGTGTCCCGGGTCCTTCTTTCAGAGTTGGAGAGTACCACCTCTCTACAGATGAGCGTGCACCCACACTTAGAGCCACGTTCGGTTTACAGAAATCTCATTTGTGCAACGAAACACAAACACAAGTTCTATTTCATTTTTTAATGGCAAAGGATTGGAAGTTACCTCAATGTACATCAGCATGAGACAAGTTAAAGAAACCATAACAGTTCCACAGGAGGGACACAGTGTGTTTATTAAACGAAGGAGACCGCATGGGATGCACAGGTGTGATGCAGTCTCCAGGATGCACTAATGGCCAGGGAAACAGTGCAGAGCCGCGTGTGGGTCCTTTATACCGTGAACTTCTCTTAAAAGCATATGAGTCTAGGGCTTTGATTAAAAACAGATAATAGAGAAAAGCAAAACTATGAGCACATGTGTAAGATCTTCTAGAAAAATGGCCATCAGAGAAATACCTCGCTTGTCTAGTACCGATCCTGTGTTATTTCTGATTGAGAATGTTGATCTGGGTTCTTCCAGGATGGAGAGAATCCTTGGGAATCCAATGGACACACTTGGAAAGAATTAACCGAACCTCCCAGAACTCCCCATCCACCTCCACCCGGCTTATACCCGGGCAGAACCTGCATCGTTTGATCATACTTAATCCATTTAGAGGGAGCCTTTTCAATGCTGAGTTATGCCCGTTGGTACACCTCATGACTAGAATTACGATCGGCTTCTAGGGTTGCTGATCATTCAAGTGTTTTATGGAAGACTCAGACTCTGGGTAGACTCACACGTGCACACACGTCCTCCCTGTGCACACTTTAAAATGATAAAGTCATAATTTATGACTTCAACATTAGGGACCTAGTGGAATCGCTGGGGTGAGCTGGAAGAAAGGAGCTTTGGCTGAGTGTGGAGACGCTAGAAGTGTGCATTATACACATCACAGGAATTGTCACCTGAGTTCAGTCCCGCTCTTCTGCTCTAATTGGATTTTTAGTATGTTTATATTCAGATTTTAGAGTCCTTCTGACACTGGCTTGAATCTCAGGCCTGCCACATGCTAGCTGTGTGACCTTGGGGATAATCGCTTGGCCTCCCTGAACTGTCTTTCTTGATCTTGCAAAGTGGAAAGTATAATATTTTGCCATAGGGCTGCCGATTGGGTTAAAGGCGATAACATTCTGTAACATGCTTTGCTTGCTGGCAGTCCTTGGTAGATGCTGAAGAAGTAAAGCTGTTCCTTATGATGATGTTCTGGGAAGAGAGGCCTTCTGTTAGGAAGGTGTTAATGGGAATTGAAGAAGCTCCCCTGGGCTCTGTTTCGGAGTAAAGGATTGGAGACCCAGGGTCGAAGTGGCTGTATGAACCAAGCTTCCAGAAGAACTTCCAGTGTTGGCTTCTCTGCATCTTCTGTTTCTCAGTAATGATGACTAGTTAAACTCTTACGAAGTTTTAGACTGGATTTTTGCAGGGTCATCAAGGAGGAGTCTGGAGGGATGGGGCCCCACCAAGGGTCCAGGCTGCGAGCGACAGACTGAGCAATTAAGGAAGGGAAGTGGGAATTCCTTCCTGAAAAGGAAATGGGACACGATGCTTGGAGAATGATCCCAGACTCTGCTGGTGGGAAGACCCTATAGTGGGACATTTTTCATTTTTCACTGCTCATGGTGTAATACACAGAGGTAATGTCTTTGAAATGATTTTTGCTTCAAGTGGTTTTCAATGAATTGAGAAGGGTAAGAGTATGGATGGAGCCCTGAGTTTCTGGTATCTGGTCTAGGCATGGGGCATATACCCTTGGCCTGGCCGGAGCATTCGATGTGAGCCGTTTACTTGCATTGGTGGTATGTAAGCAGGTAGTGGTCCATTTTATCCTCTCATTGGACCACAAAAAGAAAAAAAAAGCATTAGTTAATGCTATCATGTTTAAGTCTCTTCCATATCATTTTTCAAAGTTTTTTTTCTGAAACAGAATGTTTTCATCAAAAGAGAATGGCCGCTGCCTCTCAGAAGTGGAGGTTAGTGGTTGCACTGGGAAAACTGCCAGACAGAGCGATCTTGATGGCGATGTGGCATAGTGTGGAATTATGCCCTGCGTGTTGCATGCTCGGCCTCTGATTTTTATATGTTTTTGGTGTCTTTCAGGGCTTTTGTAGACAAAACATTTTCTTTCCTTTCACTACTTTGCACTTAGATGGTGAGAAATGGGGTATTAGAACAGTTCCTTGGGTTTTTATCTTGTTTCATTTTATTCCTATCCATCCCTCCCTCCTTGCTGGGGTTGGAAGGTGGTCTCCAAAACCACCTCTAGGTTTGATTATTTGCTAGAGAGACCCACAGAACTCAGAAAGGCTGTTATACTCATGGTTGTGGTTTATTACGGCAAAAGGATATACATTGTAATCAGGGAAGGAAAAAGCAGCGTAGGGCAAAGTCCAGGAGAAACCAGACCCAAGTTTCCAGTTGTGCTATGCCTGTGGAGTTGGCATGGGTAGCAACAGGGTGTCACCAACGAGCTAAGTGTTGCCAACCAGGGAAGCTCCCAGAGACTTGGTGACCAGGAATTGTGCTGGGCGTCAGTCACAGGGGCATGGAGTTCCTGTGTGTGTGATTGATATCAGCTGCTTGGTCTCCAGGCTCCCCCCACCCTCCCTTTTCTAGAAGTCAAACTGGTGTGGCATGGCCCTGAGGCCCAAGGCCAACAAAAACAGCTGCTCACTATATATCACAACATTAGCATCATCTGTTTGTCCTGGCCCAAGGTCTCCAGTGTGCAGAGGCGCTTTTGCCATGCAGGAGAATCCAGTGGCTCAGAATTCATCTTATAGGACATAGTCAAGAGTCAGTCCTTTCTTCAGAAGGTGGAGGGTTTGGGCGCCCCAGGCCTGCTGAGTGTGAACCCTTTCACGGACACTGCCATACGAACACAGACTGTACGTCAGTCAAGTGCAAACCTTCAGGAAAATGAAGCTGCCTCCTTCTATTATATGCAAATTGGGGGACTTGCTTGGGAACCTCTCGGAGAGTTGTCTTTCTCTCTTTGCTGCCTCACAGTGAGCAAACAATTCTGTTCCTGTCTACCTGGAAAGGATAAACCTCTTAATGTTTGCAAAGGAGCAGTCTAATCATATTGCCACATTTCCAGTTGGCCTCTTCTGATCCAAGATTGCAGTAGAAACATTGCAAAACCCATAAGGGGCATAATGAGAGATGTTCTGCCCACCCTTCAACTCAGGGAACAAGTTTTGGCCCCTGCAACCAGATCAGGCTTTCTGTTTTTGAAATTTTTGTCTTTAAAATGAATACTTTCTGGGGGCACTTGGGTGGCTCGGTCGGTTAAACATCTGCCTTCAACTCCAGTCATGATCCTGGGGTCCCAGGATCGAGCCCCACCTGGGGTTCCCTGCTGAACGGGGAGTGTGCTGCTCCCTTTTCTTCTACCTCTCTCCCCCCCCCAAGCTTGTGCTCTCTCTCTCTCAAATAAATAAATTAATAAAATCTTAAGTCAATATTGTAGCTTCCCCTGCTCTTTCCCTGTTTCCCTTACACCCTTCCCTGTCCACCCCTGCCCCAGTCTTCCCCCAGAACCTGGGGGATGAGCCTTAGGAAAATTGCCAAGTAGGTAAAATTTTTTGAAAGCAGTTTACATCTGCTATCTTTTTACATGGTATGAATACTATCGATACATGGCTGCTCTAATAAATTGATATTCTCATCTTGACTGACTCATTTGGCGAGCCACACTGATATGCCCTCTCTTGGGCTGACCCTTGTAGCTTTGCCACCAAACAATAGGAAATGCATGATTATTTTCATGCTAAGGAACACTGGAGAACAACAAGCCTTTCCTTTCCTACCTTTTCACAGTGACACCAGTTGACCTTCCTCTGGCATTCTGAGCACCACAAGAGACGCTCAGAGCCTGGGTGACTCTGTGGAGCTCTTCACACCCTGAGGAAGCCCACAGAAATGCCTTTTGGCAACAAAACTCAAAAAACATCCTACTACTAAAATGAGACTGATTAGAGTTCTGGAAGGAGGCAGTGTAGTGTGGGTTAATGGAAGCTCTGTATTTTAATTTTTGACCTTGGTTCTGCTACTTCCTAGCTGTGGGACATTGGGTATATCTTCTAACCCTGCAAGCTTCTTGTTTTCTCTTCATAAGGTAATGATAGTACCTACTTCATGGCATAGTTATGCTGATTAGTAGGATAGAATATACAAGGCTTTTAGCACTGTGCTTATTAGCACATAGTAAACAGCCATAAAATGTCAACAAATTGTTGTCAACTTTAGTAGTAATAATACAGGTAATACATTCTCATGTAACTAAAGCTCTCCATACCTACCCTGTAGATTTATGGGTGAAAGATGTCTTCCCAATAAGGCAGTCTCTGAAATTCATCCCATAGAGGGGATTTCTAGAACTTTCTGCCTAGACTTCCTCTTCTCTTCCTCCAGGATATGGGGATATAGGAACAATGGAAGATCAGTTGATCTGTCTATCCATCTATTCATCCTTCCATCCATATCTGTAAATCTAGATACAGATAAATAGTTACTAGATATATTTGACATGTAACATGTAAGTTTAAGGTGTACAATATGTTACTTTGATGCATTTATGTATTGTGTTATGATTGTCATTGGAGAGATATTTATCATAGTATGTAATTACAGTATTGTTGCCTGCGTTCATTATATTGTGAATGAGATTTCTTTTTTTTATTTTTTTTAAAGATTTATTATTTATTTGACAGATCACAAGTAGGCAGAGAGGCAGGCATAGAGAGAGGAGGAAGCAGGCTCCCTGCTGAGCAGAGAGCCCGATGTGGGGCTTGATCCCAGAACCCTGGGATCATGACCTGAGCTGAAGGCAGAGGCTTTAACCCACTGAGCCACCCAGGCGCCCCGTGAATGAGATTTCTATGGCTTATTAACTACTCATTGCAAGTTTGTAATCTTAATATAACATCAGTCTCCTTCCCCACACCTTATGCCCTGGTGACCACCCATTTTATTTTCTGTTTTCTACAAGTTTTTTTTTTTTTAAAGATAATTTGTCTCACTTACCTCCCTTAGCATAATGTGTCCAAAGTCCATCTGTGTTGTTCCAAACGGCAGGATATTTTTCTTCTATAGCTAAATAATACTCCATTGTGTCTATATACCACATCTTTTTCATCCATTCATCTATCAATGGGCTGGAAGATGTGTTTTAGAGCATATAAAGATAGAAGCACTTATATCTTCTTGTTTTAGAAGTGCCCATACAGGGGCACCTGGTTAGCTCATTCATTAGGCATCTGCCTTCAGCTCAGGTCATGATCCCGGGGTCCTGGGACTGAGGGCCGCATCAGCCTCCCTGCTCCGGAGGAGGCCTGCTTCTCCCTCTCTCACTCCCCTGCTTTTTGTCCCTCTTTTTCTGTCTCTCTGTCAAAAAAAAAAAATAAATCTTAAAAAAATAAAATAAAAGTGCCCATACATTGGTATTGTGAGGTACAGTCTTGGTATCTTTGATTATTACTCATCTGAATAACCTTGACTCTTTCTATCCTGATCCTGGACCAGATAACTGGTTTTGTTAGCTATTATAGTCTCTCAAGCATCTTTTTTTTTTTTTTAAAGATTTCATGTATTTCCAATAGAGCAAGCAAGAGAGAGAATGTGTGCAAGTGAAGGTGGGGGCATAGAGAGAAGCAGACTCTCCGCTGAGCAGGGAGCCTGATGTGGGGCTCAATCCCAGGACCCCGGGATCATGACCTGAGCTGAAGGCAGATGCCTAACCGACTGAGCCACCCAGGTGCCCCTTCTCTCAAGCATCTTGGTGTAGGGTGACTGGGGTTCCCTGGGAGTCCCATGTGTGCCAGTCAATCCCGATGCATGAGCTGACAGTGGACACCCCACTGTCCATTTCCCATGTACCTCAGCATTCAGTGTGGTCACGTGGCATCACATTTTATAAAGTAGAGAGAGATCATCTCTAACATGACTCAGTTCTCTTGGTTCAGAAAGATGCTTACACAAGAGCTTCATTCCAGCCTGGGTTACAGGATTAAATATCATGGTGTAGAAAAAACAGCAGTGGGCTGCAAGCTCATGGGCTTGGATTCTGGTCCCTATCCTATCCCAAACATTTTGTTTGAATTTTGGGGGAAAAGAAAATCACCACCTGTCTCTGGGTCTCAGTTTGCCTCTCTGAAAAATGGGGAGGCAGAGGAGATTAGACTGGTTAAGAGGTCTCGGTGTGGGTCAGGCTGGGTTCTCTCAGTGCAGAAGCACATGGAGGTGGCACGTCATAGGCATGCGTAGGCTGCCTGGGTTCGGATTCTTGTTTGGCTGTGTGACTTTGCACACATTACTTAACCTTTCTGTGCCTCAGTTTGCTTTTCTTAAAATAGGGGTCCTTGTAGTCTTGCTATGAGGATTGAATGGGTTAATAAGTATGGGTGTAGTGTGTTTAGAATGACATCTGGCACATGCATTAAATGCTATATGGATGATAGATGGGTTTATTTTATAGGTGGGAATTAAATTCACCACTGTAAAGAAATGTGCTCTCTAAAACGTTTTGAAAATGTGGTTCAGTCTGTCTTCCTGGTTACTTGTTTACTAGAAGGAAAGGCACAGGATCATGTGATTCTAATGGCAGCTGGCTTTTGGTCTTGTTGCAGAGACTGTGCTGGGATTGTGGAGGGTGGCAAATTCCAGACCTGGTCAAAAGGGCAGCCCTTCCTCTTTCCTGGCTCTCTATCCCCCGCCCCGCCATGCCTTGTTCGGGAAGCGGGGGAAAGCTTGGTATTGCCAATGCTTCCTTTTTGCAAGAAAAACCCAGATTTCTGCATTTTTATATGAGATCTCCCATTTTTTTTTTTTTTTAGATTTCCACAAGTGTGTAAACTCACAGCACAGGCCATGCAAACGCATCCATGCAGGATTCCTCTCTTGGCTCTCAGGTCTCAGAGGCCCACCTACTCTTGTTGGAATGGGGCCGCCTGGCACCGGAGCGAGTGAACTTGAGTGTGTGGGCTTGGGCAGAGCTAAGACCGGAAACCAGACCCCTACCCTAACTCCCAAACCCAAGACGATCTACCATAAACCATTTAGCCAATACCTGTCGATTGTGTGCTTCTGTTCCAGGTACTGTATGGGGTGCTGGAGCACAGTGGGGCCCATGAAAGATACAATTCCTTCGTTTTAAGAAATTTACAGTGTATTGCAGCACTCAGCTTCAAACCAACCAGCCATCCCGGGCCTTTCTGGTCTCCTTAGGAGGCTGCCATCCAGTGTAATAAGCAGAGCAGTGTGATCTGGACAGGTAGGCTAGTGAACGCAGGTGACTTGTCCCCTGGGATGAGGTTGTATCCCAACATAAGCCCTTGAGAGGGAGAGTGCTTGAAGCCAATGGGGACAGCTGACGGTGAGATTTCAGGCTGTTTTATGGGGTAGTGAGGGGACCATACTGGCCTAGTAGAGTTTTTTGTGTGACTTACTTCATTCTCCCTGGGATGTTCATATCAGGCTATGGAGGGCTGACCTTCTTGGGGGTTCTCTCTACAATGCAGTGTGCATTGTGAATTCTGAAGCTGTCTTTGATCTAAGAAACCCTTGGCCAGACAGCTGGTTCCCTAGGGTATTTCAGTGAGTACAGGTCCTGTGTCTGCACATTGAAGAGCTTGGCCACCAGCCCCTTGCGCTCTTGTAGAATAATCTCATTCAGAGCTTAAGAGGCCAGTGTGGTCCCCCTTGGTGAGCATTTCAGCCATCAGCACTACAGAACACAGGGCTATCAGTTTTTTAAGTCAGGATGCTGTCTGCTGCAAGTGACATCATCCTTACTCACAAAGGAATTTATTTGCTGAATGAACGGAAAAATCTCCCCTTTGCTTGTGCCAGGAAAGGCTCGAGTCAGGGACTCAAAGCCTTTGGGGCTCTGTCTCTCATTGTTTGCTCTGCTTTGCACTGGCTTCATTCTCAGGTAGGCCTCCCTGATGTGGCCACCGCCAGTGGCTCTGGACTTACTCTGAGTTGGCCCATTCCTCGCAGAGGAAAGGGGATGTTGGTTTCTCAACTAGATTCAGCATGAGTTGTAAGGCTGATTCTCATGGGCTCTGGCTGGGCTCCTTAGTCATCCCTGGGCTAGTTCCTGTGAGCCTGAGGGCACAGCCCTGGGTCTCCTGCCAACCCTGGGGCTAGGTGGGAGGCAGCCAACCCCAAACCCTGTCTACGGATTGAAATGCTAATCTCTTCCAGAAGCCCATTCTGCAGACACATCCAGAAATCACATTTTCCTAACTATCTGGGCATCCTGTAGCCTAGTCAAGCTGACAGAAAAAGTTAACCATCTCTGAGGCAGAGTGAGGACGCTATTTGGAATGACGATCCAAAACAATGTTGGAAGAGCATGTCTTTGGGAATATGACTGTTCTGCGTCATAATGTTCCCTGCAGAGTGACCTCGATCCTTTAAAATATTGGATATGATTCATTTGAAGTGAGGAAAGAAACCATGCCCTTAGGGTTATTCATGAATATCTGTGGGGCGGAAGTTTGCCATCTGGTTTGTGAGAGCGTTCCCACGAAGATTACATGCTTTGTGGCACTTACAACATTTCTGAGCTCCCTGGATGCTCAGGAAATGTCCTCAGATTTCCTCAAGTCTGCAAGCTACACTTTTATTCTTCTACTCACCAGGAATAAAGTGTTGCTAATGAAACCATGACAGTACTGTTACATTTAGAGTTTTAAAATGTTCTATTTATTGAAAGAGGATTCTTTATGCTTGGACATTTATTTTTTATCATGCTTGAGCCTTCGTATGTCAGGAAAAGTAAATGAAACGAATTGGTTCGACTATTCCACAAATTTCCCATTCCAGGTGTGATTCTGCTCTGTCATTCCCAGTTTACGGTGTGTTTCCTTCTGCCCTCCCCATAGTGTTGCTCTTGTTTCCCTCTGGGCTGTTGGTTTTGAGCGTTTCTTTATCTTTCTTTCCTTTTCTTTATTATTTTTTTATCTTTCTTTTTTAAGATTTATATATTTTATTTAAATTTTTAAAAAAGATTTTACATTTATTTGACAGAGAAAGAGAGCACAAGCAGGGGAAGAGGGAGCAGCAGGCTCCCACTGAGCAGGGAGCCCAGCGCGGGGCTTGATCCCAGGACCCTGAGATCATGACCTGAGCTGAAGGCAGACGCTTAATGACTGAGCCACCCAGGTGCCCCAGGATTTATTTATTCATTTTAGAGAGGGAGAGAGAATCTCAAGCAGACTCCACACTGAGCGCAGACCATGACTCAGGGCTCAAACCCAGGACCCTGAGATCAGGACCTGAGCCAACAAACCAAGAGTTGGATGCCCTACAAATGATACCACCCAGGCCCCCCGGTTTTGAGCATTTCTTAAAATTGAGTGCTCCATTATTGTCCCCAGGATTTTCTACCAGGCTGCTGCTGGTTTTGGGGTGCAGGCTTAGGCAGGGACAGTGTGTCATGATTACTACCTGGCCAGTGGCGATCGTGAAGCATATTGCAATAGACATTTCTGGATGGGTGAAATAGAGTAGTTTGCTCACTTTCTCTGCCTCTCCCATATTTGCTGACAGCAGTACCTGGGCAGTGACACTTGATCTCATTATCCACAGACGTGTACCCCTCTCCTGGTTCTGTGCAGAAAGTGTGTGAGTGACTGTGGCTTCTGTGCTCTGCTTTATCTCTGTCTCCTACATGAAATCTTCCCAGCTGACAGTATGCAAACTCAAGTATACTGCAGCCAAGCCTCAAAGACTGTAAAGTCAAGTCGTAACTCATTCCCTGCTACTCATTACATGCCAAGTGCATTGGCCGCCTCTCTGTTCACCGAGCAGCCTAATAAGCTTGTTGCTGACTCAGGGCCTTTGCCTTTCTTCTCTGTTTCATCAGTGGTTCCTGACAAGGAGAGTCATGGCCCTTCCTCTGCAAGTGAGGGCAGCATTTCTGGTTGTCCCAGGGACTAGGATGGGGACCCTGCCTGGAGACATTAGGTGCAGGGATGCTAAATGTCCCATGAGGCTCAGGACAGACCCACACGATACAAACAGTCCCACTCCAGATGCTAACCGCAGCCCCTTTGAGAAAACCCGTACCTCAGTGTCTCTTGCCCTTTGCTTTGCCTGGCTCTGTCTCTCTGGTCACTCATTTGCAGTGTGACTAGTATCCTCTAGAAGTGTCCAGAGCACAGCCTGCCTCCATGGGCTGCAGCCCTGCTTCCACCAGCCCAGATCCCTCCTTATCATACTGCCCTGCCTGAGATGATCTTTTTTATCTGCTTCCTTCATTATTTTTTTTTAAAGATTCTATTTATTTATTTGACAGAGAGAGATCACAAGTAGGCAGAGAGGCAGGCAGAGAGAGAGGAGGAAGCAGGCTCCCTGCTGAGCAGAGAGCCCGATGTGGGACTCGATCCCAGGACCCTGAGATCATGACCTGAGCCGAAGGCAGCGGCTTAACCCACTGAGCCACCCAGGCGCCCCCTTCATTATTTTTTGTTTGTGTTCTACCCCTGGTATGCACACTCCGCTAGAGGAAGGATGTTGCCAGTTTTGCTTTACTGCTGTATCCTCAGCATCCAGAACAGGACGCTGCACTTGATAAATATTTATTGAAGAAATGAATGAATGAATGGAGACTTAGAATTATCTGCTAATTACCTGAAGCCTCTCCTAAGACAGGCAGCTGCTTGTACTTACCCACCTTCCCTGTCTCCTCTGTCATGAATGACAGGCTTAAAGCAAACAGATAAACGAGCAGCTGAAAACACTCTCCAGTACTCAGCTGTTATGAATGCCTGTGATTCCCGTTTCTGTTTCCGAAGGAATAGTGACACTGCTCATCAGTGTCGGAGGGAATTGGAGACATAATGTCTTAAGCTGATTGTTTCCTGGAAAGTGGTCCCTGGACGTCAGTGCCTGTTTGGGATGGCAACACCTGTGTGCGTGTGGGGAGATGATGATGTCAGTTACTGAAAGATGTGCTTCTATTTAGCTTCTAGATGTGGGTTCACAGACCTTTCGATGACAGGGGGGAACAGTGCTATTAGGGTAAGGGCTTCTTCCTGTGGCTGAAGTGAATGAAGTGAGGGTGTCTCTTCAAGGCTTCCTCCAGAAAGGTAGAGATGAGATCCGGGGAAGGCTGTGTCGTCAGTACTCAGGGCTCCTTTATTTATTTATTTATTTTTATTTTTTTTTAAAAGAAGATTATTTGTTTGTTTATTTATTTGACACATACACACACACACACACACACACAGTGAGAGGGAATACGAGTGAGGGGAGAGTGAGAGGGAGAAGCAGGCCTCCCGCCGAGCAGGGAGCCCAATGCAGAGCTCCATCCCAGGACCCTGGGACCATGACCCAAGCTGAAGGCAGACGCCTAATGACTGAGCCACCCAGGCGCCCCCTGAGGGCTTCTTCTAAGCCAAAGACATGTCTCTGCTGGTTCTCTTACAGCAAGTATTTGTCTGCTTTGATCAAGTTCTTAGATGAAATGGACCTCAAAGATGTGAGGTTCCAGGCAACTCCTGCTGCAAATGGAGAATTAATTTGATCAAGATGGGAGAGGTAGGTAGAAGCAGAGCGAGGCTGGCAGCCAGGTGTTTGGGCTGTGGCTCCCTTTGCATAGCAGGGTATTGTTGATTTTGGCTGATTTAAATCGTGCCAAGTGAAAAGAGTTATTAACAACTGTGATCATAGGGCACCTGGGAGGCTGAGTCGGTTAAGTGTCCAGTTCTTGATTTTGGCTCAGGTCATGATCTCAGGGTTGTGGGATCGAGCCCTGTGTTAGGCTCTAGTCTCAGTGAGGAGTCTCCTTCATGATTTTCTCTCCTCTTCTGCCCTCCCTCCACTAAAATAAATAAATCTTAAAAAAATACAATGACCACTCCTTGGTGATAGCACTTCCCATACAATTTTTTCACTCAATCCCAATAACTTATGAGGGCACTGCAATGTTACCCCTTACGCAGAGGATGAAACTGAAGCTCAGAGAAGTGGAACCACTTGTCTGAGGTCACACAGTGGCAGAGCCAGGGACTGCATTCCCTGCCCTCCCAAAAGGATGTTTGTAGTTGTTATAGTAGATGGGGTTTCCTCTTTCCTTTGTTACATGTTGTTATTTTTTAAAAAAATATTTCTTCAAAGATTCCATTCAGAGAGAGAGAGAGAGAGACAGCATGTGTGCACAAGCATGGGTGAAGGGAAGAGGGAGAGAGAGGCAGGCTCCCCAGCAAGCAGGGAACCCGATGTGGGGCTCCATCCCAGGACCCTGAGATCATGACCTGAGCTGAAGGCAGACATTTAACACCTGAGCCACCCAGTTGCCTGGTTACTTACTTTTAATTTATGTTTGCTAAAAATGCATGGGAAAGAGTAGTGTAGGAGTAAATATAGCTGAAAGATTAAGGTGAGAGTTTCTCATCCCTGTGCCTAAAAAATCATAGATTTTTGGTTAACGTCGAGAATCCTGTTCTTACTACATTTTTTTTAAAGATTTTATTTATTTATTTGGGAGAGAGAGAGACAGTGAGAGAGAGCATGAGCGAGGAGAAGTCAGAGGGAGAAGCAGACTCCCCATGGAGTTGGGAGCCCGATGTGGGATTCGATCCTGGGACTCCGGGATCATGACCTGAGCCAAAGGCAGTCGTCCAACCAACTGAGCCACCCAGGCGTCCCTGTTCTTACTACATTTTTGATTACACAATACAGATTGCGTGTGTGTGCACGTGTGTGCACGTGTGTGCCGTGTACTTAATTTCCTTCTAGAAAAAGTATTTGAATTGAAGGGGGTTTTATTTTTGAATCATTTGTCTTCTTTCCTTGCCATGTGGGACCTCCACAAATGTTGCAAGATTCACAATACGCAGATATTTTTCTGTCCCATTTTGCATTTGGACATGAGAGATGGATCACAATTTTTTTCTTATTACTTTAAATGGTGTTCTCCTTATTCTTTTTTGTTTTGTTTTGTTTTATAGGGAAAATATTTACCTTGAGGAGATTTGATTTTAAAGGCCAGCACTGCATTTCCTTAAAGGATGTGTTTGAGAAAGAAGAGGGAAATAAAGCAAGCAGTGGGCTCAGATTGGTAGGACTGTTAGTAGGTGAACAAAAGACTTGGAGGGTACTGCTTCTTGATGAACTTGATTGAACTCTAGATTCAGAAAGTTTTGAAACAAAATAGAGGCTCTTATATCATTTTTGAAGTAACAATAAAAATTGCTCTGGGGCTTATAACACACTCTTGCCTGTATTATTTCATTTAATGGATTCAAATTAGTTCAATGAGGTTTGTTTCTAATGTGCCTGGCCCCAAGCTGGGTGCTGCCACAGGGATGGGGTGAACACGATGCCTGGTCTCACAGAATTTGTGATTTAACAGAGAGTCATGGATACATTAAGAAAGGTGTATTGTGACAGAGGTCTCTCTGAAGCATAGTGGTGATATATTGGGCATCATGTTCAGTGGCAAATGACAGAAACCAACAGAAAGGGAGAATTTATTTGATTACCTAACTGAAAAATCCAGAGGGTACCTTTAAATATTCAAATAGCAGGATCTGGGTGTGCAGAAGCATCCCCCCACCCTAAGAATCCCTTGGATGTAATTTTGTGTGTGTTTGTTTATAGAAAAGCTTTCCCTGTAGCAGCAGAGACGGTCCTGGAAGCTCTGCATTCATCTCACTAGGCTGGCTACCCTGGATGGTAAAGAGAATTACCTTTTCTAAAATTCCACCAGAAGTCTCAGTGTTGATTCTCATTGGACCCACTTGGGTCATATGCCCATTCAAAGCCAACTTTGATGATCGGGGAAATAGACTGGTTGTTGGCCATGTCTGAAACATGGGCTATCTTGGATTTAGGGAAATGGGGTCAATTAACCATACCTGGAAAACATTGACAGAGAGGGTTGGCTCCCAGAGAACATAAGGGCATTCCTAGAAAAATAAGGGGGAATGGAAGGATTCCAGGCAAGCAAAAACTATTAATAGAGGTCTTTTGCACTTCTCAATCATTAAACCTTTTGAAAGTCTCATGTACTATATTCTGTAGCTTGAGGCTGTTTCTGTGCTTGGCTGCCATTGGCTTCTCTTTCCATTCCATGGTTCATGGTTTGAGCCTTAGTGTCTGCCATCAGTCTCTGCTTTCTTCCTTCTCGAACGTGAATGCTTCCTGGCTTCAGTTATCACACATCCAAAGGCTGATTTCAAATTCTTTATCTCTAGCCTTAACTCTTCTGACATATATGTGTCTTAGCATATTTCTAATCATTCTCTAAAACTACCTTCCAGTCGTGTTAAAATCATGTCAAACTTGGCATGTCACAAACTCAAGGTATCAATGTTTCACAAAATCAGAATCCTTCAGAGCTTCCCCAAAACCCCAGGTCTTTGAAGGTATCAGCGAGGTCCACCATACCTAATTATCATCTCAACATTCCAGTTAACTACTGAGATGTGTTTCGCTAACAGGGAAGCTTTGCATGTTCGGGCGAGGAAGGAGAGGATAGATTTCTGGTGATGAACACACGGGCTCTGAGAGCCAGAACACTTGTCTTTAAATCTTCGCTTTTATATCCATCTTTTATCTGTGTGACCTTGGGCAAGTTATTTAACATTTCCTTCTCAGTTTGCTCATCCATAAAAATAGGGAAAATAATAGTAACTACTTAAGAGTGTTGTGTGAATCAAATGAATTTTACATATAAAGCACTCAGAATAGTGTTACCACATAATCACTTTAAAAATGTTAGATATTTATTTTGGGAACAAGGTGAGGTACAAATCAAGCAGTCAGCCTCTCAGGGAAGTCAATATTCGGTAATTCAGTTTATTTTTTGGCTTGATGGGTCTTGTTATACTGACCCCCTCTGACTCTCGACATCCCCTTCCACTTCCTTCTTCTATAGCTGTGTGGAATGAGTCTTACTGTTCTAGAATATGATGGCTTTGTAACTATTTTTCATTTTCTGTATCACCCCCTCTCAATGTCCCCTTCTCTAGTTTAGATAGTCTAAAGTCTTCAGTTGACATCTTCTAGGCTATTGACTACACTCTCTTTCTTCGTTCTGGGTCACCCCAGTTGTGTTCTTCTTCAAACGAAGTGTTCCAGAAGTAAAGACAATGTCTCATCTATTTTCTAAAACATTTATTAGAAGGTTCATCTTCTGCGTTTTTGATATTGCATCTCTGTGAACACAACATGAGATCGAATTAGCTTTTCAAAACCATCTACATCACAGGGTTGACAGTTCTTGAGTCCTGTGGTCCACTAAGATGCCTAAGAAAACTTTTTTGTTTGTTCCAATTTTGACAAAATATCTTTTGGTGGCATTTTTAGTAGGTTTAGAAAACTGCCTGAAGTTTGATTCTGCCACCTACCACATTGGACAATGAAACAAGCTGGGTGTGAAATGCAAAATTAATAAACATACTTTATTAATTTTGCATGAGTTAGATTGAGCCGTGTATTTACAGAAGCATCCCAAATAACAGTGCCTTGAAGTAAGACATAGGCTTATTTTTCTCTCCAACATAAAAGAAATCCAGAGTTAGACTTGGTCTAATAGAATGTGTCATTTCTTCATGGCCATCAGGGGCTCTGTTCCTTTTAACAGGTGTTTCTCCATCTTTAATATGTTGCCTCAAGGTTAAAAATGGTTGCTGGGACTCCAGTCATTGTATTTGTATCCTAAATGAGAGGAATAGAGAAGAGACAAAGAAGGGCACTTTTTTTTTTCCTTTTTTAAGGTGTTTCCCTGGAAATCCTGAAATCTACTTTTCATTAGCCAAGTCTTAGTTACATTGCCATATCTAGTTGCAAGAGAGGCTGGGGAATATCCTCTTTTGACTGGGGAACTATGTAACCATATAAAGTATGGATTCTGTTACTAAAGATGAATGAAAGGATAAAAGATGAATTGAGCAGATAGCGGTCTCTGCCACACGTAGGTTGGTGATAACATTTTGAATAAAATCAAACATTAGGTCATGTATCACACAACTTAGAGACCTTCCAGAGTAAGACTTTGAGTAGATGATCAATCTGTCAGCATTTCTAAAATGGTGGTTTTCAGATCATCCATATCAGATTTGCTAGAGATGCGTCTTAATGATACAGAATCCCAGGCCATGTCATATATATATATTTTTTGACATTAAAAAGCTTTTTTTTTGTTTTCCATGTCATATATTTTATATACATTAAATATTTTATTACTTTCTTTAAAATCAATTTTGCTGAAGTCTAATTTACATTCAATAAAATTCACAAAAATTCAAGTGTTAAATTGTTGGATCTTGATAAATGTATACAGTCATATATGCCATCAAGATACTTAATATTTCAGGGTTCCTGGATGGCACGGTTGGATAAGTGTCAGACTCTTGGTTTTGGCTCAGGTTGTAGTCTCAGGGCCCTGAGATTGAGCCCTGCACTGGGATCCATGCCCAGCACAGAATCTGCTTAAGAATCTCTCTCCTGGGGCACTGGGTGGCTCAGTGGGTTAAGCCTCTGCTTTCAGCTCATGATCCCAGTGTCCTGGGATAGAGCCCCACATCACACTCTCTGCTCAGCGGGGAGCCTGCTTCCTCCCCTGTTCCTCTGCCTGCATTTCTGCCTACTTGTGATCTCTGTCAAATAAATAAATAAAATCTTAAAAAAAAGATATAGAAGATTTTTGTCACCCAAAAAGTAGTTTCTTGTGCCCTTTTGCAGTCCCTCCCCCAGTCTGGCCCCAACAAATATGCTTTATGTCAGTTTATTTTTACCACGTATTGAATTTTACAAAAGAAGCATATGCAGTATGTAGTCTTTTGTATGCACTTAAAGTTGAGATTCACTAATCTACATTTTTTTTTAACAAAAATAAGCTCTGGGGGATGCCTGGGTTGCTCAGTTGGTTAAGCGGCTCTCTTCAGCTCAGGTCATGATCCCAGCGTCCTGGGATGAAGTCCCATATCGGGCTCCTTGGTCAGCGGGGAGCCTGCTTCTCCCTCTGTCTCTGCCTGCCTCCCTGCCTACTTGTGATCTGTTTCTCTCTCTTTCTCTCTGACAAATAAATAAATAAAATCTTAAAAAAATAAGCTGTGGTTTGTCCTATACATTGTTTCATTTGGCTCTAATCTCTTCACTTGGTCTCTGTAGTATCATGGGACCATTTATTAGATGTTATGTTTGGCAGATATTGGAATAGAAGTGTCCACTGTCTACAGCCTTTCCTCTTAATTTTCACTTGATGGAGTCATCCTGCAGATCCAACTGATTCCCCTTCCAGTGGAAAGCCTTCTTCATTCCTCTCATCGTGCATCTGGTGCTTGTTTCTTATGCTGCCTTGTTCTGCGCACGCACCTATTGATTCCGTGCTGATTCTAAGTCTGCTTCATTAGACTGTGAGCTTCTTAAGATTAAGGGCAGTGCCTATTCTTTGCTGATCACTGAATCCCCAGTGTCTATGACAATATCTGATTTGGTGACAGTCCTTGAAAAATATTTCCAAGTGAATTAATTGAGCACAAAATGGTTACAAGTGTTACAATGTGATGTAAAAATACTATCGGTCAGTAAAGAAATATGGCTGAGGACATTCAGAGAATGACTTATAGAGGTTGTTATTTGGATCTTGAAGGAATTTGCTGGGCGAAGAACAGGATTAGATCATCCTGAATAAAGCAATCCACGTGCACCAAGGCACAGAGAGATGAGTGGATATGAGGTGCTCGAAGAGGAAGGAAGAGTTGCAAATGTGGAAAGCATAAGGTATGTAGCACGAGGGAGAGGATCAAGCTGCAAGTCAAGCGTTGATGTTAACCATCGCAATTAGCCAGGAAAAAAAGTGAGATAAACTTGACGGCTGACATGGAAAAATACCCTCTGCATTGTTTCTTGATATGGTGCTACTCCTCTTTTCATAGATTTCTGGCCATTGGAGGCTGTGGACTCCATAGTCGGATAGCTGTGAGGACTATTTCAGAAGGTAGAGACGTGGCTCATTTTCAGCACCACGTCTGTAGACAGCACTCACAGCAACACTTGAGCAACACTTGAGCTTTTGCTGCCTCTGCAGGCAGTATTTGGTTTGTCTCCACGCAAGACAGTTGGCAGGATGGGACACAGCCCGTGGTGGCAGAGCATCCATCCTTCCAAACCAAAAAGCAACAGGTTCCTGCAGTGGCAGAGGGGTATGCATAACTATTGCATTTCCTCATCTAATCCTTCAGCGCATCTCAGTAGATGTCATTTTTGCCTCTTTGACAGAGCAAGGATCTGAGTCACAGGGAGAAGAGATGAGTAGCAGGTGCAGAAATTAAGCTCGGGTCTTCCTGACACCAACATCTGTGTGCTTAGCTACTATACATACCTGCCAGTGGGCACCAACAAACTCTCATGGAAGTTTTCAACTTCCTTTGGATGCCGGAGCATGGATAGCTCCTCCATGGAGAGCTGGCATTGTAGACAATTCAGCCGGAATCTTGCTAGAGACAGGTCTTCAATACTGGAAGTGGGGGGAGGAGAGAATGCTTTTCCTCGCTCCCTGAATTTGAAAGGGCGTGCTCAGATGCACATGTCAGTTGGCAAGCAGGCATGTGCATCTGAAATGTTTCGGCAGTCACACCTGCGCAGGGAAATCAGTGAGAATTCAGAAATTAAGTCTCTCTATCACATCAGTAGGAGTCTTTGAAGCTCCAGTGGAAAAAGCCCTCGGCTACTTTCTCGCTAATTTCACTTATAATTATACTTTCCTAATGATTCTCTGGGATCTGGTCAGTGGGAGGTCCATCTCTGAGTCTGTGGGAGAGACATGCTGAGCTGTTCCCAGCATCACTGGTTCCTGGTTGTGCTTGGATGAACATGCTCACATACGGCATAAACATTTTTTTCTTAATGGTTGCATGCCACTCCTCCTCGCTTTAAAATGAGCCCATACTGTGCCCCACTAGCAGAAACTGACGTGATGGTTATTTTCAATGCCATTTCTTTAAAGAACTCAGCCTCACTGTGCACTGCTAGCTTTCCCCCCTTGCTTAAGTGGAATGGAGAACCCCTGGGAAAATGTGGTGGCAGCTTTTCAGAAATTGCAGAGTCCCGCTCCTGCCTTCCCACCCTCACATCTACAGCTCAGAGAGCATCACACATTATACAAACATTAAGGATTCCTCCCTCAATGCAGAATCCTCTGGAAATCTCAGAATCAAAAAGTTCCATGATAAAAATGGATGAAGCAATATCCTTATTGGTAAACTTATATATCCAGCTGAGATACTGCACATGATAATGCAATTTTCTATGCAAAAAGGGTTTTCTCCATCCAAATATTATTCCACATCATTATTCATTCTGGAGAAGTGATTGCTGTCCTAGGTTAACTGATTGAACTTTTGGAACCAAGCTTCAAGCTTATCTTACTGGCTATTGCCTGACTTCTTATAAATTGCCGTTAGATTGGTAGGAATGAATAAATGTAAACTCCATTAGGAAATATTAAAGTTTTTATACTGGTTTAGAATAAAAACAGGATTAAGGGGGGCATTTCTTAGATTCAGTATAGCGTGAAATTGAAATCTTTTTGGCATGTGAAATATACAATATGAATATTTCTCCCACTTTCTGGAGGCTGGGGAGATTAGGGGGAGTGGGCAGACCACTCCAAGATTCACCTGTAGATGGTAAAAGAGGAAAAGTAGGAAAAGCCCATTTTTGTGCTTCTCAAGCCTGTGTCTATTAGTGACTAGATTTTTAACAAAAACAACAATAACAGCATTAGAACTATGTGTTGGGCACCATCCTATTTGCTTGTTCATCTATAGGCAGATTTTTTTTTTTTTAAGATGGTGAAGAAGGTGAATTCTCTGGAAGATTCATCTTCTGCTTCTTGCTGTGGAGTTTGTGCACACAAACTGTGCCTCCGTTTCCCATTTGTAAAGGGAATAGCAGCTTTCTTATCTCATGAGGTGGTTAAGAGAATTATTTAATATCTATAAAATGGGTTCTGAAACAAAAGAAGTCCTCAACAAATGTTGGTTATTTTTTTTTAAGTTTAATTTATTTATTTTAGAGAGAGCGAGTGAGTGAGCAAGCGAGTGTGCCTGTGAGAAGGGGGAGGGACAGAGGGAGAAGAAGAGAGAGAGTCATAAGAATACTCCCTGCTGAGTGCAGAGACCGACTTGGGACTCGATCTCATGACCTTGAGATCATGACCAAAGTCTAAATCAAGAGTCAGACACCTAATGGATTGAGCTACTCAGAAACATTGGTTATTGTTGCCAGTATTACTACTGTTGTCTTATTTGCTTTTGGTGGCTCTTCAGAGAAGAGAAGCAGAGATTAATCTCTGTGAAGTACAGATTAGTAGCCTCAGTCCCATTTTCTGGTTGCTGAAACTGAGGTTAATAATGTAGAAATTGATCATTGCCTGAAGAAGCAGAGGAAATACTTTCTGGTTTGCTACCGTGGTGTATAACAAACTCACAGATTGTTATACCATGAAGCAACAACCATTTTATTAGGCTCATGGATTCTGTGGAAGGGGATAGAACAGTCTATAGTGAGGTTGATTTGGAGTAGAGGCTCCACAGACCCTGGGACCTCAACTGAGAGAACTCAAATGAACTGGTGCTGAATTCCTCTGGAAGCTTCTTAATTCATAAGTCTTGGGCCTGTGCTGGTATGATGCAAAGGCTGGGTTCATTCGGGATGGGTGATTAGAATGCCCCCTTGTGGGGGCGCTTGGGTGGTGCAATCGGTTAAGTGATTCTTGATTTCGGCTCAGATCATGATCTCAGGGTTGTGAGATCGAGCCCTACATTGGGCTCTGTGCTGAGTGTGGAGCCTGCCTAAGATCTCTCTCTCCCTCTTCCCCTACCCGCACTGGGAAAAAAATGCCTCCATGTGGCCTGTCCCTATGGCTTGGACTTCCTCACAGCATGGCGACTTCAGAGTAATCAGACTTCTCACATGGCCACTTGGAGCTCCAAGAGTGAGTGTTCTTGTGACAAAGGGAGTAGCTGCATGGTCCTTATTTTTTTATTATTATTTTTTCTTTTTTCTCTTTTTAAAAGATTTTTATTTAAATTCAGTTTAGTTAACATATAGTTTATTATTACTTTCAAGGGTAGAATGTAGTGATCCAACAGTTGTATATAATACCAGGTGCTCATCACATCATGTGCCCTCCTTAATGCCATCATCCAGACACCCCATCTCCCCACCCTCTCCCCTCCAGCAACCCTGTTTGTTTCCTAGAGTTAAAAGTCTCTTATGGCTTGCCTCCCTCTCTGTTTATATCTTATTTTTTCTTCCCTTCCTCTATGTTCATCTGTTTTGTTCCTTAAATTCCACACATGAGCAAAATCATATGTTATTTGCCTTTCTCTGACTGCCTTTTTTTGCTTAGCATAATCCCCTCTACTTCCATCTATGTTGTTGCAAATGGCAAGATTTCATTCTTTTGGTGACTGAGTAGTAGTCCATTGTGTGTGTGTATATACACACACACACACACACACAAACACACACACCACATTTTCTTTATGCATTCATCTGTTGGTGACCTCTTAATTTGGCTGTTGTGGACATCATGGCTATATAAATATTGGGGTGCATCTGGGGTGTGTGTGACTCACTGTTTTTGTATCCTTTGGATAAATACCTAGAAGAAGCTGCTTGGTCTTTAATGAGCTTAGAAGTAACAAGCATTGGTCAAAGGAGATGAAACCTAGCTGGATTCAAGGGAAGGGGCCATAGACTTCCATTTTCTTTTTCTTTCTTTCTTTTCTTTTTTTTTTTTTTTAGATTTTATTTATTTATTTGATACACAGAGACCACAATTGGCAGAGAGGCAGGCAGGGACAGAGGAGGAAGTGGGCTCCCCGCTGAGCAGAGAGCCCGATACAGGGCTCGATCCCAGGACCCCGAGACCATGATCTGAGCCGAAGGCAGAGGCTTTAACGCACTGAGCCACCCAGGCACCCCGGACTTCCATTTTCCATGGAAGGTGTGTCGTAGACTTTGCAGCTCAGTTTTATAACTGTGGACATTTGGTGTTACCTTTGCGTCTGGATATAGACCACTGTGACTCGCTCCAGCCAATATGGCAGTGTTGCCATCTTGGAAGCCATCTGCATTCACGCTCTCCACAATTTCTCTCCTGTGAACATTCAGGTTCCCACTGACTTGGCCTGCTTCTGTGCGTCCCTGTGCATGCGCGTACGCACATGTGCACATCAGCAGCCCCTCCTGTCTTCTTCATTCCATCGTGTTACTCCACTGTCCTCTTCCCCTTCTACTGCTTCGTTTCCAGCGGATTCAATTAGTTCTCTTCGCTGCCTTAGCAATAAGAACAGCTCCCTCCATAGCATTAGAATGAGTCTCTCTCATTATTTCATTTAGATTGTTGTGTTTGAAAACTTGAGGGCAGGGCAGGCGGGAGGAAAGGAGTGTTAATTTGCAGGGAGTCCCTGTTGTGTGGAGGGAGAACCGCTGAAGGGGAGCCAAGAAGTGGCCACTTGATGTACTCGTGGACACAGAGGCGAGGGGTGCTTTAGGTCGCACCCCCCCACCCCCAGCTCATGCTGAGCCCCACGACCTTACAGGAGAGGCCAGCTGCGTAGGTCCTGGCCACAGCCTGGTTGGAAATGGCTGGCTGCCACAGCTCCTCTGTCCACTTGAGAAGGGCCATTTCCCCCGAAAGCTGTGTGCTCGTGTGTATATATACGTTCTGTTTCCCTTCGTCCTCTCCAATTATGAAAGTCCTTTTTCACGGCGGCCATCATCAGGAAAATGCAGTAGGTGGCAGAGACCAAGTTCAGGATCCTTCTAATTTGACTCAAGAATGTCAGAGAACATAGAGAACATTCCACAAAGCAAGGAGCGAAGCTCTGTGAGTGCCAGAGCGACAGTGATTATGTAGGGATGGCATATACATAATTACAAAGCACTTGGGGTTTTTTGTTCAAAATCTCTGTTGAGGGTCTCCCTTTCAGAAGCTTGATATGTCATCAGGTAGCTGAATAGTGCTAACAGACTTGTGTTTCCAGCTTCACACTCTACCGAATGGGGAGCTGTATGTGTTACTAAACTGAAAAGCATCTTAGTGGGGCAAAACAAAAGAACCGATGGGGAGTGAACAGGTCTGGATTGAACCCTGACTACCTTTTCTGTGGTCCTCCACTGCTGGGCTTACTCAGGGTGGTGGTGTTTGCAGGAAATGGGGCTTAGATCATCTGGAGGAAGGTGGGTGGGAAAGGCTGGTGCTGCCGTAGTGGGCAGTGGTCCCAGCCCGAGCTGGATGAAAGGAAGTCCCTGGGTCATGATGCCTTAGATTGTTAAAAAAAAAAAATTGGCTTTCCTACCATGTTTCTGTGATGGGTAAGTTTGAAATCTGCTCTGCTGTTTCATCCCCTGTCCTTTTTCTCATCCCAAGATTAAATCTGGGACTGTTGGAAAGCTTTGCAAACCAGGGAGTGATTCAGATCCACTTTGGAAATACAGGTGGGATTGGACCAGGAAGGAGTTCCCAGGTTCGTTTGCTTTATTAATAAATAGGTCACAAAAGGCAAGTTTCATCAAAGACTGTGGGGTTTAAGTCACTAATTATGCTAATTATCATATCAGGGTGTTGGGCTTTTCTCCAATGTGGCCCAGCCTGCTCTAGATATGTTTCACCATTGCAAATGGCCAGCCGAATGGGCCCATTGGAAAGTATTATTAGTAACCTGGAGACCTAAAATGGAGATGCTTTGGTGGGTGGGTGGGGGGTGTGCCCATCTGTGTACTTGGATGAGAAAGACCATTCTGCATGTGAAAAATGAGATCTTAAAGTTATGCAAGAGTGAGGGAAAAGTTTAGTAATTAATCACATGGGTCCTAATGAGAGGAAATCAGCGTGATAAAAGGGTTTGTCTGAATGGATTATGGGCAAATTTAAAAGAAGGAGAGAAAAAAAGCCACAAAGGGCATTGCTGGCTTGGGCTTTCGGCTCTTTAGAAATCCTCATTCTTACAATCAATTCTGCCTTTCCTCAATAGCCCCAAACGTGAAATGCGGCACTCTCTTCATGTCTTAGATTAACCGCTAACTGCAAACCGTACATTTAATGACATACTGAGTATTTGTCTTCCAAAAATACACTTGAAAGCTGTTTATTTCCCTGATAGGTCCGCTATGATGCATTTGAGGTGCCGTATTGCTAAATATGTACTGTACTTTAATATCTGTAGCGGTTAGTTCCACCTGTTTAGGAACTGCTAAGGAAGCAGCTGTGTGGGGCCCCAACAATTACAGATAGTTTCTCTCATAAACTGTTTAATTGTTTGCTTTTGGAAACAATTAGACTGACGGTAATATGGAGCGAGTGTCATATTGCAGCCGGCGATCCTCTTTATGAGTTTTCTTAGCAAAATACCATGTTGACATATGCCAGGCCCACAAAGAAGATTCAGTTATAGGGTGGCCTGACTTCCAAGGAAATTGTGTTCCATAGTAGGGTCTCCGGGAAGATGGCATTGCCAAGGGGAAGTCGGTCTGTAAGCGATGCTGTCTTGGCGCTGGGTACGGGCACTCTGCCCCCTTTGCTGCAGTGGGCAGAGGGTGGGAGGGGGGGCCCTGCATCTTTCTTCAAAGCTGAGTGAATAGCATGGAGTGTGATGCATCACTTCGGACACTGGGCCAGCCCAGAAGGCATTCACAGGGCTGTGGCTTGCAAAGCCCCAGTATGCTATCATGCCTGTTGTCTTTGTTGGACCGGCCAGGTCTCTGAACCCTCAGTGTTCCCTGGGCAGAATGGCCTCACAGTTGCCCCCTGGTGGTTGACTTCAGTTGGGTCCTTACTTTGTGGCCAACTTTTTGCTATGAGCTTTTTCATGCCCTGTGATCTTGTTTTATCCTCCCAAGTACTTAGGAGTTTGTGTTATTATTTCTGTTTGACAGATGAGAAAACCAAAGCTTAGCAAATGAAGTGGTTTGCCCACTGTCACTCAGTGATGGCAAGTGACAAGTCTTTGTCTCAAATCCAGCCCTCTGGCTCTAAACTCCAGGCTCTTAACAACTTTTGGACATAGCTTCCTAGAAGAGATCTTAATAAGGACAAGAGATTTCTTATTCCCAGGTTTTTTGCTTGTTTGTTTTTGTTTTAGGTTCCTTTTTTAATTTCACAAAGGCCAGTTAAAGCACCAAAGAAGTGGATTCCACTCATTCACGGTACTGATTATTTCCTCCTTTGATAATCAGTTTATTCGATTTTACCATATTTGTTCAGCACCTGCAATGTGCCAGAGAGAGTGGTAGGCATAGATATATAGCAGTGCCTTCCTGAAACTCCCTAGAGGAGGAGAGGGAGGCATAAAATAGCCAGTGGACAGAGGTATAGACAAAGCAAGTTCAGGCAGTGAGAATTACTAATATGCACAACATTTTAATAATTATTGAC
This sequence comes from Mustela erminea, assembly GCF_009829155.1. Classification (NCBI taxonomy): domain Eukaryota; kingdom Metazoa; phylum Chordata; class Mammalia; order Carnivora; family Mustelidae; genus Mustela; species Mustela erminea. The sequence continues at coordinate 11,374,634 of NC_045631.1, forward strand.
TTGGTTGTGGTTCTTATGTTTGGGATGGTTGCAAAAGGCTTTTCTAAGGTTTCATCTGAGTTGAAGCCTGAATTATGACAAGGAATTAGTTTTTGAAAGAGCTGGGGAAAGAGCAAGTTCAAAGTCCCTGGTAAAGGTATGAGCTTGGTGTGTTCTAGGAACCTAAATAAAGCCAGAGTCTCTGAACTAATCCTTGGCAGCTGTCCTGAAGGCCTCCTTGAGGAGCCTCCAATCACATGGCCCATCCATCCATGCTTCCATTCATCCTCACGTCCATCCATTAATATTCCAACATTCATAATCTACCATCATACATATGTTTATCCATCCAGAAACTATCCAGGCATCCATCTGTCCATTCATCCATCCATCCATTCAACATTTATATACCTTTCCATTCATATATCTTTTAATTTGCTCAGAAACTATCTATTCATCTATCTACCCATCCCTTCTCCCTCCCTCCATCTGTATTCCAGAATTCACAATCTATCCACCATACATCTGTTTATTTAGCTATCCATCCATCCACCCATCCATCCATTCGTCCTCCATCCGTCTGCTTATCCACCTGTTCATCCATCCACCTACTTATCCATCCATACATCCATCCGCCATCCACCCATCCACCCAACAGATCCATGAAAGCCTACTCTACAATTCCCATTGCAATGAGAGAGGTAAATAAGATGTAATTATTCCTTTAAGGTTCTCTACTACTATCTACTACTGAGATAGACAGAAATTAATGCAAATAATTTGAAAAGTGGGTTTACAGTATAGTGTTCAGAGGACTAAAGGAGCCTGAGGGAAGCAGTGATCATCTCTGCCAGGAGAGTCAGGGAAGGTTTCACTGAGGTGGTGACATGCGAGGCACACCTTGGAGGAGGAGTTTTTCCAGGTAGAAGGGGAGGAAAGAGGAAACCGCATACCTGAAGGCCCAAAGGTGGGAAAACCATGACATGCATGAAGGGGGTTTAAAGGTGAATGGCGTTAGATCAGGGCAGTGCTGGGAGGTAAGGGTAACCTTTGTGTTCTAGGTCAAAGGTCATAAAATGGAAGCCACAGGTTGCATTTGACTTGCAACTCTGCTTGGTTCAGCCTGACTGAGGTTTTCAAGAATAAATTCCTGTCCCAGTTTTTAATTAGGAGATCGTACACACCAAAATCCAGATTTCCAACTTCTTTTGGAACCATCAGAAAACCTGCCACCAGTGGGCTCACCTTCCTCCAGGGTAGCACTGGGCCAGCCGTCCAGTCAAGCTGCCATCTTCAGTTGAAACCCGTGTCCTGTCTGCCCGAGGCTCGCCCTCACCAACTCTGTCCCCCCTACCGGAGCTGAGTATCTGTTTTCTTTTATTACCACTCTTAACAACTGTTGCCCATCTTCAGAGCAAAGAGGAAAGTAAAATATTTCCTTTCCTTATGTCTCTTTTAAAAGAAGGAAAACAAAAGTTAGCCTGAGAGGTCTGTTTCATGAAAAGTGAGAGAGAAAGCATATTTCTTTGGATACGTGAAGAATACTCTATATTTAACATGCCGAGTATGTCCTTGTAGGAAGGATACAATTCTGGGTGGCATTACAGGAAAACACACAGTCCCACACACGGACGGACACACGCACACCTGCTTCTTTTCCTTCACATTACCTCTTCGTCCCTGAAAGACACATGAGGCTATAACCCTGACTGCAGGAGATGAGAAATCTTGAAGAATTTGAAGCAGAGGTTTCACCCGGTTATTGTTTGATCAGTGACTTAGTGAAAGCACTCTGTGTATGTGGGGAAACTTGGTGATGATGATGATGGTCTTGTGATGGGCAGGGGCACTGGACAAATCTACAAATAGAAAAGCTCCTAACAATTTCTGCCATTAAGGAAAGATGAGAGTCTGAGTTAAAACAGGATCGTGGCTGGGAGGAGTCATGAGCAAGGGCCAGTGGGGATTTAGACAGAGAAGCATGCTCAGTTGTGTGACTGCCCCTTTTCTCATCCCAACCCATAGAAGAACCCAGGTCTCCAAACTCAGTGTTGACCACCAGCCTTCCTGCAGAGACAGAGGCAGCTGCATCCTCTTGAAACCTACAGTATATCCTTGTAGTGAGACTGCTTTGTTGATAAAAATGATTCCTGTGTGAAACAGATGTCACTGGTGCTGGTGCAGAAAGATGGGGAAAGATAAAGAATTATAATGGAGTTGAAAACACTGCAAAAAAAAAAAACAAAAACCTAACAGCATAGCACACAGCAAAGAAGCAAAACTGCTTTGAAGCTACATATCTTCCCTGCACCTGATAGTGAAAGCCTGTGAATCTTCATCCATCATTTATTTAAAGAATTGAAGCAAAATTTGTTAGAGTAGCACCTTCACTTCTCAGCCTGTATGTATTCTCTGTTTTAGAAGTTCAGAAACAATCTGAGGTCAGGTCCCTAGTCATATGTTTCTCATACTATGTTAAGAACCTCTTACCTGTTTTTCTAGTTTCATCAGTTTCCCATACAGTCAGGATTGCCATGTAAGTTTGAGCAGGTTGTGCACTGCTCAACTCTAGGAGGACACTGTCTACATAGATCCTAACGTGAATGTTGCTCTTTAGACTTATGCCTTGTTCGGCGTGCACAACTGTTCTTAGTGGACCTATTAGATCACAGTAATTGCAGTATTACATTATTTTGACTGTTGTAGCTTTTAGTATGTTTGAAATTGGGAAGCATGGTTCTCCACCTTCTAGTATAACTTCGTAAAACCTATGTTCAAATCTCAGTTCTAACACTTAATAGGGTATGTGACCTTAGGCAAATTATTTAACTACCTTGAACCTTACATTCCTTATCTTTAAACCAGCTACAGTTGCAAAACCAACCTTTAGCCTAGGCTCTGGTGTCACATTGGGTTTGAACGTCCCTCTGCCACCTCCCAGCTGAGTGACTCTGAGAAAAGTCAGTTAAATTCCCTGTCCCTTCATTTTATTATCTGTAAAATGGGATACTTGTAACACCTATTTCATAAAATTGTCGTAAGGATCAAATGAGTTAATAGATGTCAAGTACTTAGAACAGAGCACAGCATGTACTAGGTGTTCAATAAAGGCTAGACCTCACTATGGTGAGGACTTGGTACAGGGTCTGGTGTACAGCAATGGCTCAATAAAGATTAGCATTTTAACTCAGCAAAATGTTGCCTATTTTCTGGGTTTAAGATTTAATATCCTCCATAAAACGTGGTCCCTGTTTTGCGGGGTCTGGAGAACATCCCAGGGCCTGACACATAGTAGGTGTGCAATTAGTTGGATGGCTGTTCTGTGCTGTGTAAACACTGTCAAGTGTGTTGATCAGAATGAGGGAGTACCAGCTGGACTCAGGGGAGCAGGAAATTACCAAGTTTTTCCTTGCTGCCACAATAGTAGGAGGGTCCTACTCAGGATACAAAGAAATTTGTTTTTAGGGTGTAAAATTTTATTTGCAATTTATTCATTAATTTACCTTTCTATACTTCATTGACATTTCATGTCTTTTTATTTTAATTTCTTAGTCTCTTTTTTTAAAATAACATTTTAAGAGCAATTTTAGGTTCACAGCGAAGTTGATAAAGTACACAGATTTCTCATATGTTCTCTTCCTTACACATGCCCGGCCTCCCCCACCATTTGTTGCAGCTGATGGACCCACTTTTGACACATCCTTATCAGCCAAAGTCCAGAGATTTCATTTGTGTTCCTTCTTGGTGTTGTCCATCCTGTGGGTTGGGACAGATTTATAATGATGCACATCAAACGCAGTTGCAGACAGCGTCTTTTCGCTGCCCTGAAAATCCTCTGCAAAGTTCCTCGGCACCCCTCCCTCCAGCCCTTGGCAACCACCAACTCTGACCGTCGCAATAGTTCTGCCTTTTCCAGAATGTCATACACTATGGAGCTTTTCAAGATGGGTTTCCTTCACTTAGCAGCATGCATTTCAAGTTCCTCCATGTCTTTTCATGGCTTGATATCTCTCTTTTTTTTTTTAAGCACTAATACTCCATTGTCCAGATGGACCACAGTGTATCTTTTGACCTACAGAAGGACGCCTTAGTCGCTTCTAGGTTTGGGTGTTTTATGAGGGAGGCTGCTACCAACACCCATGCCCAGGTTTTTGTGTGCACGTTAAGTTTTCAGCTCCTTTGGGTAAATAATGTCAACGAACACAGTTGCTGAATCCTATGGCACAGATGTGTTTACTGTTGCAAGAAATGGCCAATCCACCCTCCAGAGTGGCTGTGCCATTTTGCATTCCTGTCAGCAAAGAATGAAGAGTTTTTGTGGTTGTGCATCTGCGCCGGCATTTAGCGTCATCCCTATTCCAGATTTTGGCCATTCTCATCAGCATCCAGTAGTGAATATCACTGTTTTCATTTGCATTTCCCTGATGACATAGGATGGGGAGCATCCTTTCTAATTTATTTTTGTATCCATCCACCCAGGACATTCTGGTCCCATGGAATTCCTCTTTCCTTTTTCCTCTCCCGGGTGCCTCATTTAGGGGCACTCTCAAATTCCTAGAACTTTCTAGACCTAAGGTGGGGATGGTCTGGGTGCAGGTGTCTACTCGGGCTGGGCTTCTGGAGAAATAGAACCACTGGAAGTCAAGGTTTGAGGCTGTTTTGTTCGGTGTTGAGTTTTCAGACCCAACGATGATGTCTGGGACTTTGAAGAATCATAATAAATGTAATATATATGCTCCCGAGTTGGGTTCTTGAATGGAAGGAACTTTTTTCCCTACAGGGAGATGTTACCCATTAAGGGGCATACGGTTCTTATGTGCTCTCTCTCGAGCGCCCAGCGTAACTAGCAGCCTTTGTAGAATGTCCCAAAAAATTCTTCCAGCACCCGAGATGAGATAGTAGAGATACATTCCTCCTTGGGTACATGCGTTACCCATTTCCCCCTACTCTTTTCACTTCAAAGGGGAGCGAGGACTAGGAAGCTCTGAATAGAGCTGCACCTCCTGCCTCTTTCTTACCCGTTGAAACAATGTCTTCGCTCTGATCATTGTGTCATTCCAGTCCAATGCCTGTATTGATCCCATCATCGATCCTTCTTTTAGTTATTTCTAATGGGTTACAGGTGTTAATCATGGTCTCTGCTAACAGATATTTCATTCTGTCAATACCTGTGCTCAAATTGCTATTGTTTTGTAGATTTAACCCATTGTCAGGATCTTTTGAGGGCACCCACACTCAACCTCTTTTACGTCGTTATTGGGCCAAGCCTGCTGCTCTGAGTCCTTCTTTCCTGTGTGTGTGTGTAACTGCCTGGGGCTTCAGTAGGGTCTAGATCAGGGGTGCCTGGGTGGCTCAGTCTGTTAAGCATTGACTCTTGATCTCAGCTCAGGTCTGGATCACAGGGTTGTGAGTTCAAGCCCCATATTGGGCTCCATGCAGGGGGTGGAGCCTACTTAAAAAAACCAAAACAAAAATGTGGGTCTGGACCACCTGTGGGTCTGGACTTTCTCACTAACCTGACCTTGAGAATGGATGGAACTTCAGCTGATCTTGCATCCCTTACAGGGACGTAGTGAGCATCTCAGGTGTGTGCTTGCAGCCACCTGCATACAAGCAAATATGGGCCCAGCCTCGTACGGCTTACAGTCTAGCCGGGCAGACCCACATTAATACCCCAACCAGGTGAGGGTGTGTGCTAGGAGGAGGGAGGGCCACAGCACTGCCTAAATTTACAGCAGGGCCATGAGCCTCTACCAGGCCTGCCGTCGTGGAGCTTGGGTTGTGACCAGAAGTGGAGATCTTGAGATGTGGCTGGGGTTCAGTGGCTGTAGAGGGGAGGCAGAGCCCTCCTTAGCAGAGAGCAAGACAAGTGGGGAGCGTGAGGGATAAAACTCCAGGAGGTAGGGTGCAGGTGTTCCCTTCCTTTATGGAAACCTCAACTAAGATGGGGAATCTTGGTTGTGTTCCACTAGCCTCATGGTTATGACCTGCTTAGACTATTTAGTGAGTGGTTGCCATGTCCCAGCTACACACCTGTGTTTATATGTATCAATTTAATCCTCATCGTGGTCTTCTGGTTAGATATTGTCTTTCTCATTTTATAACCAAAGCAGGTGGGGTTCAGAGAGTTTGAGTGACTGGGTCAGGTAACTGGAAGAGGCAGGATTTGAACCCAGGTCAGCCTGACTCCAGAGTCTGCACTTGTGATCACTGTGCTGTTTTGGAAGATCCCAGTGTGGGGGGCAGGGCACAGGTGAGCGGAGCGGGCCAGGGAGTTCCATGCTGAGCCGAGGAAGAAGGAACACATCTGGTTGACTTTGAGAGAGGCTGTCCCTTGAGACCCCAGCTCGTGTCAGGAGGACGCTGGGGACAAGGCATCCACAGGTAATCTGCCACAGGTTTAACTCAAGCCACAGCCAGGGAGGAAGTCATGGTGGAGATGCCAGACCGAAATGAACAGGGTGTCCAGGTACTGGGAAGGACTCGAGTCTATGGGGTTGTGATGCATGTTGGGGTTAGGGACAGACTCCCAGGTGTCCAGGAGGCAGGAAGTTGTCTGCAGGTTGGAGAGCTGGTCTCATCGACCTGCTTTGGACCACTCTCTCGCACCTTTGGCCTTCTGGCATGCAGGCCATATCCATCTTCTAAGAAGGCTGCTCTGACCACAGGCAAGGGCATGCAAGGCCCAGGAATTTAGGTAGATAATTTGAGGCGTGTGGGAGAAACTTGCTCCAGCCTGTAGGTCCCAAGGCTGTTCTGCCCTCTGCCCAGCTGCTTCTCGAAGATGGAAGACAGCCCAGGGCTGCAGAAAATGCCACCTGGTGGCTACCTCCTGGCTTGCCTCCCAGCAGGCTTCAACCCGATTTCGAGAACGGGGTTGGCAAACGTAAACCCAGCAACGGCCTGCAGGGTCTCCAGAATAGACAGTTTCCTGCCGTGTCTAGGCGCACCTGGGAGTGTCAGAAGATTCATCCATTTACCAGAAATCTGCCAAGCACTGGGCACCATGCTGGGTGCTGGGATATGGGTTGGGAGAGGGCAGACGCTAAGTCAGCAGAAGGATGAGGAGAAGTTGGCCATCTGAGCAGTGTGCCTGGGTGACAGCCCTGCAGGATTGCAGGCAGAGGGCAGGAGCCCATGCAGAGCTCCGAGGGGGCATTCAGGAGATGGAGTTCACTGTGTCTGGATCCTAAAAGCAAGCCATGCAGCTGCAGAGGGGGCTGAAGAACATCAAAGTGAAGGGCTTCGCCATCCCCGGTATGTGAACAGGGATAAGCTGTGGAAGATTTTTAAGCAAGGGAGTGACTTATTCCGATGGAAATATTGAAGATAAATGACACTTGCTCTGGGACTGGCCAGTGGACTGGATGGGGGCGAGAAGAGAATCAGGAAGGACAGTTAGAATACTAGCACGGGCAGTGGCCTGGGTTGAATTAGGGATGCAAAGCAGGGGTGGAAGGCAGTGGATGGAGTCCAGGAGTAAGGAGGCAGATTCTAAAGGGCTCAGTGGGGAGAGAGCAGCACCCAGGCTGACTTCTGGGTTGAAGGAGCTCCTAGTCTGTGATGCTGGGAACACAGAGGGACGAGGAGGTGTCGGGGGAAAGGTGAGGAGTGCTTCTGGGGACATCTGGCAACACCCGAGGGAGGTGCCCACTGGCAGTCGGAGTCATAGACCTGGAGTTCCGTGAGTGATGTGGACTGGTGGTGGTTTTCACAGCTTCCAGAGAGAGGGGGGCGTGAGAAAGGGCATGTCTTCGGCCAACAAAGAACAGGCATCACCCTAGGGTTTTCCTTTAATATTTACAACACGATCCCATTTTACAGAAGAGGAAGCAGAGGCACAGAAAAGCTAAGGGTCATATGTGTCTTCATAGGCAAGCTGAGACTCAAACCATCCTGTGTGTATGTGCACGCATATGTTTCCCCCAACCCTGCCATCTTGATTTCCCTGTGCCAGGCAGTGTATGAAAATAGCCACTGTTGCCTTTGCCAACATGGCACATGTCATTAGCTTCATTCCATGGGCTGTCTAGTGTTGAAGGCCCCTAGAACAGGGATGGGCGTTGCTCTTAGAGCTTGGGACTCAAATAAAGGCTAGCCTGACGGGTAGCAGAATGAAGGGAAGGGTCATGGAACCACGAGCGATGATGTGGGATTTCAGAGAAGGTTCTTTTTTGCACCCCGCCACATGGGCAGCTGCCGTGGCTGTGAACTTAGATCTTGGTGAAATCACTTTCCCACTGAAGAACGAGAGATCAGGAAATAATTCTGCTCAGCGCTGTGTGTGCATAAACTCACTGTGGTATTATTTGAGTAAGAGCAGCCTTGCAAAAGGCTATCTTCTAATCCCGTTGGCTGGCTCTTTTTCTCAGAAAAAAGCTTAGACATAAAAGAAGAGAAGTAGCTTGAGGGGAAGAGATGGAACATGGGGGAAGAAATAAATAGCTGGGACTGGTGGTGTAGAGCCGTGGTTTTGAGTCCTCTTGGCTGTTGGAGCATGACACAGCAGAGTCCATGGGAAGCATTTTGTGAGAAAGCAGGCGAGCAAGGCCACTGGGCTTTCAGAGGCCGTAACCTTATTAAAAGTTAGGTTTTGATCCTTGGAAGCAGACTTTTGTGTATGTGTGAAAAGGAAACAAATCCTGGCGTGAAATTCTGTTCCACTGAATTTATTCTGAAAGATGCTCCTGTTCAGTGGGCCAAGGCATTAGGAAAATCCAGAGTTGCCGCTAAGAAGCCAATTCTAAGGGATTTGGATTGTCAAGGCCCAGTCCTGAGGAGCTGGGTGCTGCTTGCCATCGTTTGAGCCGTGCTGGGGCTGAAAACGCTGGTTCCCTGAACAGCCCTGAAATAAAGGTCTGGTCAGAGGGGGTTTGAAGCTGGAATGAGAGCATATGAGCCAGATTCTAAATCAGATCCAAAGACCAGAAGGCCAGTCATTGCTTTAAGAAGAGAGATTCAATGGATGTTGATCCCACCCTTCCGTGAGTAGGACTCAGGACTGGAACACATCCTCAGCTAAAGGGCTGTGACAATCTTCATGTCCCTTTAGGCCCTGCATGGGCATGTGGCTTCTCTGCACCTCTCTGAATCTGCTGGGACTAGTCCAGCCAGAGGGGACACCTTCATTGGCTTAATTAAGCACCATTGCCCCCTAGTGGACAGAGCTCTCTATAACAAGCCTTGTGGTACTTGTTGGCCAACCTATGGAAGTACCTTCTTTGAGTTTGATGACCAGGTCTAGCCCAGTCAGTGGTTAACTCAAGACCAAACCATCGTTCTTTGCCAAGTGGACCATGTGGGGCAGGGAGCTGGATGTGGCTGGACCATGGCTGGTTTGTGCAGTGCACACTCCCAGTTACAGGAGAGGGTTTGGCTCCAAGCTGAGTTACAAGACTGGTGAATGGTTGGAATATTAATCAGCCACTGTGTTAGCAAGTGAGACCAACAAAAGCATGTAGGTTGAGTAGAAAGTCAAGAATCTCAAGAGTGATGCAAAGACCTTCCCAGCCTCATCTAGTCTAGTCTATCAGGGGTGTGGAATATCTTGGGCCTTGGGTCAAAAGGCAAGGTTCAAAAATAGGCACCACCACTTACTAACTATGTGATCTTGGGAAGCTCAGTTACCCAGCCAGAGCCTCAGTCTCCCATCCTGTGAGCTGGGTGAATGACAGTGATCACCTTTAAGGGTGGTGAGGACAAGTCTGGACCCTAACTCTTAGCCTCCTGGCATCAAGGATGCACATAATGACATTGAAATATGGAAATACAAGCCCCTTTCAGTGCCAAATGGATTGTAAAAGGAATGTGTCCACTGCGGAGCACATGAGTGGGATCTAACGTGTGTAAAGATTCTAGTGATTGTAGCCAGTTCTTCTTGATTCAGTGATTGTAGCCAGCAGAACTTGGCAGACGGCTACGCTTTCTAGGTTGGAATCCAGAGAGGAGAGCTTATGGATGGTGTTAGTGGTGACACTTCTGTCTGTCTCGTTTGCTGACTCACTCATTTGTTGATGCCTTTATTTTATTTATCCATCCATTCATCATCTATTGGCCCATCTGCCAGTCATCTATGTACGCACACGGCATTTTGTAATCCAGAAGCATTCAGCGAATGCCTGCTATGTGCCTGGCACTGGGAATCTGGGGGTGAAGACCACAGACACCCTGACTTTACAGAGCTTGCCTTTGGGGGGTGGGGTATGCAGAAGATGGTACATAGAAGCAAAGTCTTGCAAAGGTGACCATATAATGAGCTTCCACATGACCTGCCCGTTTTCTCCTCATGGCACCACCGTGAGGTAAGATGGTCTTATCAACCCATTTTAATTAATCAATTTTTTCAAAAGATTTTATTTATTTGACAGAGATTACAAGTAGAGAGAGAGGGGAGGAAGCAGGCTCCCCACTGAGCAGAGAGTCCGATGTGGGGCTCCATCCCACGACCCTGGGATCATGACCTGAGCTGAAGACAGAGGCTTTAACCCACTGAGCCACCCAGGTGCCCCTTATCATCCCATTTTAAAGAGGAGGCAAATAGGACTGGGGGAGAGCAGCTGGTTAACACTGTAGCCATTAACCATGCGGTAGCTCCGCTTGGAGCCGAGCCTTCTCCTTGAAATGGCACCAGGTAGACACAGCCAGTCAGGGGCAGAGCCTCCTGACTCTAGATCCTATATTCCTGTTGACTTCCCCATAATGGAACTTACTGAGGGAAGGAAGAAATACGAGCTGACGGGGTGGGTGGGGGGAGAAGGTTTTCAAAATAACAGTTTGTAAATCAACCTTAAGAAGGTCCATGAATTGCAAGGGCAAAAAAGGAGCACCTTAGTTACTTTTATTTTTATTTCTGGTTTTAAATTCCCATAGCACACTCTTGTCTGAGTGGTTTGGGGTATTTCAGCTGCTTGGATTGTGAAGCAGATCCTCACTTTTATGGATAAAGCAATGCCATAGTCATCTTCACTGTCTCACTCCACAAAGTCTCCCCTCCCTCTGCAGTGCTCACACTGGCCCCAGGTTTTTGACATTTCTTCTCCCTTCTCTAGTACATGCACCTCCAAGAACTGCAAGGCACGTGCCCAGCGGGGACCAGACGGGTGTCAAGATGAGTGAAGGGGGCCCGCTGGGAATTTGCTTCCTCCAGTGGGGGGCTGTGACTCCCCACCGTCCCGTCTGGGGGTTGAATGTGCCGAATATGGTCACTGTGTCTCATTTCAGAGAAACACAGGTCAAGTTTTCGTGCCTCATGGCTTGAATTTTCAATCTTCATGTGGTTGCCACCCAACAAAACACAAACCCGGAGTGTGGGCCAAACCAAACACACCTGCAGGCCAGGCCGTTTGGATCGTATGCTGTGTTCTCGATGTCTGAATTCCTATCAGCGCAAACATAATAGTGACAATGAAAGGGAATATGTAGTCAGTGCTTATGGCGTGTCGGGGACTAGGCTAAGTGCTTTAAATGCATTTTCACTTTGTGTCCTCACAGTGACTCTCAGAGGTGGGTACGGAAGTGACAGACCACAATCCTGCATCCAGGATTTGAACCAGAATTGACACAGTTAGGATTGAACCTGTCGAGTTTGTCTACAGGACCCATCATCCACGCACCACCCTGAAACTGCATCTTCTGCCAGTCCCCCTCAGGTGTCCTGTCTGCTGCAGCCACAGGGTGATGCCTTGTTGTCGGTGTAACATGCTAAGTGATTTCCTGCCTCAGGACCCTTGCACAGCCTCTTCTGTCTGCTTGGTGCACCTTTCTTCCTCTTCTGCCTTTGACAAACCATACTTTAACACTCTGTTCAGGTGTCACCCCAGAGAGCTTTCCTCATCTTCTGTGAAAACCAGTTGTTTCCTCCTCCTTCCTCCCAGTAACATTCCGTATCCCTTGAGGCATCATAATCTGTAGACCTATGTAAATTCTTTGGAGCAGAGATTCTGAGGTGCATCTCTCACCAGAACGTGCCGTTTGTATTTATTACTCTTGCCAGCACCTGCTGTAGTGCCTGGTACAAAACAAGTGCTCAGTACATATTTGATGAGCAAGTGAGGCAGTCTTTCTGGTGCCTCATCTGGGGGACAGACGGAGTCATATCGAGTGTGTGAGATAGGTCATCAGAGAAACGCAACCTATAGGACATATAGAGATACGCACAAGGGGAGATTTACTATAGATATTGGCTATGTATTTATGAAAGCCAAGAAGTCCCATGATCTGCTGTCTGCAAGTCTTGGTTAAGAAAGCCAGTGGTATCGTTCAGTCCCAGTCTGAAGGCCTGACAGCTGGGAGCTCTGATGTCCAGGGACTGGAGGAGATCATGCTGTCCTTCCTCCGTCTTTTTGTTCTGTTGAGGCTCTCAGTCAACTGGGTGATGGCCGTCCGCTTTGGTGAAGGTGACTCTTCTTGCCCCGGTGCACTGATTCTGCCTGTTCCAGAAACACCCTCCTGGCTAGACCCAGAAATCATGTTCGAGCAGCTGTCTGGGGCTCCCTTCACCCAGGCAAGTTGACCCTTAAAATTAACCATGACTGTGCTCAGTACATGTCTCACTGACGGCTTCTGCCTTTCTTCCCCAGCCCCAGCTCTCTGTTATCTTTGGGCTTCAGACAGCATTTAGTAGAAGATGGGATGATGTTCATAGCCCCAGAGTTGGCGAGCTTTTTCTGTAAAGGAAGTATTCTAGGCTTTTTGAGTCCTGTGGTCTCTGCCAACAGCTTCTCAGCTCTGCACTGAGGCATGACATAAAACTTTGTTTGCAAAACATGGCAGCAGGCTGGATGGGGGTGGGTGGGGACACGCTGGCTTGCCAATTCCAGTTCTAGAGTATTCCCGTCCTGATAAATACTGGGGTTCTTAAATTGGGTTTCAGAGGAAGGGTTATCTCTTGGTTGTCATGCAGAGCGTGACTCTGAGTGCATTACTGCCAACCCTTTGGCATCATCTTACCAGAAGGTTCTCTCATGGAAGAAGGCCTATGCTTTGGGGTCAGCCATGAGAGTTTGGATTCTGTATTGGAGCTGCATGATCCGGGGTGAGTTTCGGAGCCTTCTTGGTCTTCAGTTTTGTTGTCCGCAGCACTTAGATCATCATACTTACCTTGCTGGGTTTTAATGGGCTGAAAAGAGTATGTGTGTTTGACAGGTAGGTAGTAAGCATTGAGCAAATATTAGTTATTTGTCTTCCTGCAGGCTGTCCTCCAAAATCTTCACCTTTTCACCGAAACATGGAAATGCAAACTGTAAAAGCCAGTGATGCCCAGGGAAGGGCCCCCATCTTTAGAATTCTAGAAAGAGTCTTTTGAAAAGTGAGAGACATTTAAGTCAGAGGAATTCATCGTTTCTTACTGTCTTGCCATTCTCTTTGAGAGAGAGTGAGAAAAATTTGACACTTCGTTTTTTTTTTTTTTAAAGATTTTATTTATTTATTTGACAGAGAGAGATCACAAGTAGGCAGAGAGAGAGGAGGAAGCAGGCTCCCTGCTGAGCAGAGAACCCGATGCGGGACTCGATCCCAGGACCCTGAGATCATGACCGGAGCTGAAGGCAGCGGCTTAACCCACTGAGCCACCCAGGCGCCCGACATTCCGTTTTTGCACCTGTAATGTTACAAGTCTAATGCGAGCCGGCGAAGCAAAGGTGCCTGTGATGTCAGGGGACAGGGAAATAGCATTGCAGGGTAAACGTTTGGCAGATCTGGGACAGAGATGCTGTGTTCCGCTCTGCAAGGCAGGTAGATTTGATACCTACGGGAAGTCGAAGGGACTCATGAGTGTGGTGCGACCAGGAGGAGTAAATATTGAGACTTGTCCATTAGGAAAATGAAGACTTTCTACCAGGCCACCAAATACATCCACAGACGCCACCAGCCGTGAGCGTATGCTCTCCACAACCACTCGCGGATGGTGTAGGGCAAGTGAATGTCACACAAAGCTGTCTGCTTCCTCCTCTGCCCACACTTCCCAGTTCCAGTCCCACATGGGATCTTCACAAATGTCCCCGTGTGGTCCAGGCAGACGTCCGTGCTCCGTGACACCAACATCTTTGCGTTTTTAATCACTGAGCTTTGGCCGTCTTTTTATCCCATCACTGGGGAGGGAGTCTGCCATGACCTGACTCCTCCCCGAGGCAGCTGGGAGTGCCCCTTACCTTCACAACATCTGGATGTTCGTAGTACCCCAGATCACTTACAACACAGGGCTTACCACCGCTGTGAATTTTTCTCCTTAATATTAAAAGATTCTTGAAGATGGGGCCATGTCTTACTGATCTTTTCAGCTTTGGTACCTACAGTGGGGATGGGTGCCTCAGAGAGACTTGATCAATGATGCTGAATTAGAGAACAGGAGATTATTTGTAAGTGTGGAGATATTTGGAGATATTTGAAAATGTCTTGAAATGCTAGCTGTCCAGAGAAAAAGGATTTTGTGTTGACTTCCACGTTGAGGAGACTTATTTATTTATATTTTAATATTTTAAAATTTTATTTATTTTTTAAAGATTTTATTTATTTGTCCGAGAGAGAGACAGAGATATCATGCAGAAGCAGGCAGAGTGGTGGACAGAGGCAGAGAGAGAAGCAGGCTCCCCACTGAGCAAGAAGCCTGATGTGGGACTCGATCCCAGGACCCTAGGATCACGACCTGAGCTGAAGGCAGCGGCTTAACCCACTGAGCCACTCAGGTATCCCTGAGGGGCCTTTTTAAAGCAGGCTTGCTGAACTCTTGGTGAATCTTGGGATATCTTCGTTACTGGACCATCACTCAGAGACCCGTCATGATTGGCTTCCTTGTAGACCACGTTGTCATCCCAAATGTCAGTCTCTCCCCCCGCCCCAGATTTGTTTATTTATTATTTAAGAAAGAGAGGGAGAGAGTGTGTGTGTGTGTGTGTGTGTAAGCTGGGAGAGGGAGAGAGGCAGAGAGAGAGAGGGAGAAGCCTCAAGCAGACTCCACACTGAGCAGGAAGCCCGATATGGGGCTCGATCCAGAATCCTGAGATCATGATCTGTGCCAAAATCAAGAGTTGGACACTTAGGGGTGCCTGGGTGGCTCAGTCGGTTAAGTGGCTGTCTTCAGCTCAGGTCATGATCCCGGGGTCGTGGGACTGAGCCATGCATTGGGCTCCCTGCTCAGCGGAGAGCCTGCTGCTCTCTCTCCCTCTGCCTGCTGCTCTGCCTACTTGTGCTCTCTCTCTGTCTCTCCGCCAAATAAATAAATGAAATCTTGAAAAAAAAAATAGAAAAGAATTGGATGCTTAACTGACTGAGCCACCCAGGTTCCCCCACCCCAAATGTCAGTCTTGTTAGGGTGTTCCTGGGAAAATCCCAGAGAATGGATCTGCCTTTCAAGAAACACCCTGGGGCGTGGAGGTCTGGGCACTGAGTAGCCTGTGGCCATGCGGGAGAATAAGTAGGAGGTTTGATTCAGGGTGATGGGCAGGTAGGGCGAGTGGTGTAAATGAGGCACTTTATGGGAAGTGTTTAATGTTGAGTAAATGTGCGATTTGAGATTAAATAACAACAGCAAAAGCTCTTTGGGTCGCTTCTCTGTTGGGGATTTAGCAAACATCTACTGGCTGCCTATTGGGTTGCCAGGCACTCACTTAATGGGTTCAAGACCTTCAAAGATAACCGCTGCCAATATTGTCCTCTCACTGTTGGAAAAACCAAGGTTCAAAAAATGCAGCCTCTGTCCTAGAGACAGACAGAGCTGGGGTAGCAAGACGGACTCTTCCCTTTCTGGGAAGTTGCAGGGGCAGTAGTGGTTCAGAGCCCTGATCTCTAAAGCCAGAGGGCCTGCATTTCCATTCGGGCTCTGTGGTTTCTGAGCTGTGTGACTTTGGACATATTGCTCACCCTCTCTGTGCCTCCGCGTCCTCCTTTGTTGTGGGCAGATGGTAATAGCTCCCATGTCATGATGAGGATGACATTATGTAACAGGGGTAAAGTGCCAGGGATGGGTGTGGCATCCAGCAGATGCTGCACAACCCTCTGCTCTTACTACTTACTATTATGTAGGATTTCTTCTCCTGCTCCCTTACTGTGCCACCCCCGCAGTACCTGCCTGATGTATTTGTTGCATACTTTCACATTCATGTTCTTGATGGGCCGGTGGGCTGACAGTCGTGTCTGTTTGCATGTTGCAATGTACATTTCACCTGCTGTCCCTTTCTCAGGCAGCCCTGAATTTCCAGGGACATGGAGACCTTGCTCGCACAATGCCCTGCTTGCTTGTAGCTCCGAGCCAGGTGACTTTATTATTTCTCCTCTGCAAGACGGTGCATCCCGGGATTTCTCTTTGAGCATTGACTAAAGAGGATGCTATTTATGCAGGGGCCTTGGTGGCTGAACGGCTGTTGTACCCACCACATTTATATGGGCTGCGCAGACTGGCAGACTGATCCGTCAAGAGGTCCAGAAGCCAGATTGCATCTCATTCTGTTACTCGGTGAGGGCCTTGGCCGGGCTGTCTGTTTGATTGCCAGAGGATGGTTTCGCCCAGGGACCCAAGCTCACGGGACATCAATACTGAGGATTCTAGAGAATGGATATGAACAATGAGTGTTGCTGGTATGTGATTGCAGCATGAGCAGCTGTTGTAGAATGTTCTGTGGCTGAAGGAACATGGATTCTGTCATTAAAAACACCAGGGACCCTTATACAGTTTAGTGGGAAAAGCCCTTCCTACTCCCACACACCCGTGTCTGCCTGCTTGTGGACCTTGTCCGGCCATCTGCCAAGTCCAGATTCATCTCCAGAGTGCTTAGCCAGATGCAGTCTCAGGCACCCCATCTCTAGCTGTGAGCAGAAAGCCATCCTTCTACCCCTTGTACACCCCAGAGTCACTTTCCACTGAATTTCTTGGCTGTTCTTTAGATACTTTATACTTACTCATAGCTTTTGCCTTTGCACGGAATGCCTTTCCTCCTCCCTTCCGGTGGCAAACTCCTACTTACCCTTCAAAACCCAGCCCTGAGAACACCTCCTCTACAGAAGCCTTCTGCAAGACACTGATGCCAAATCACTTGCCTCTCTTCTGTCCTCATCTACAGCTCTTGCCTCGGATATGATAAGGAATCTACTTCCTTTTTGTTGTGTTTGTCCACCAGACCATAGGCAGAGGCCATTTATCTCTGAACTCCTGGCATCGTCTTTGTATTGATTATGGGAATAAAACATGAGTTCAAGTCCTGGGTTTGACAAAGTACATTTGCTACAGGGTCGTGCCTATTGGGCGAGTCGCAGCCTAGGGTCTGGCACGATAGCCTGTCAGTGAAGTTAGCCCCTTCCTCCCAGTCCAGAGGTCTGGACTTCGGCTTAATGGCAACCATGGTGCTGATGTCTGGTTCTCCACTTGGCCCTGCTGCTCCTATTTGGGGTCCTGGAGACTGCAATGCAAGGACATGGGGCAGAGACAGGACCTTGGTCCTCAGATGCTTGGCACAGTTGCACTGGCTATGATCATACCCACAGAGGAAAAATGGTCAGGGACTTTGCTCAGGGTGTTCTCCATTGCGCACGTGGCAGTATGTTCCCTTTGGCCTCCGGTCCTTGCCCCCCGTGTTTTTCACCTCTGTTCTACTGGTGCCTTCCTCTCGTGGTCACGAGAATGCCTCAGCCCTCGAATCTCTTCTGTATCATCCCTGAGGCTACACCTTTCAGGGACTGAGTCATGTTTGTCTAGTTCTGCTGATTCAATGCACATGCTTTTTAGCAAGAGAATATATTCATGCTCTCACGGCAAGGTACATTTTCCCATGGGTACTGCTTAGTCAAAACTTTATCCTGAAACACCTGTCCTTCCTGACCAGTGCTGTCCTGAGCCCCTTCTTTTTGTGTTTTCTCTCTGAAAGGCCTGGGGTGTCGCTGATGAGTCCCAGAAATGCGAGTAGGGATTCTCCATTGACTCAAGCATATTAGTCACCGCACATTGGTGAGTGAACTCCTGTTGCAGACAGTCACTTGTAGAATGAACAGAATTTTCTCTCTCCCACCTTTTCTGTTTTGTTTGTTTTTCTTGTCTTCTGTTTTACCTGAAACCTGCCAATACCCTTCACACCTCTGTAGCTTTTCCAGGAATCCCTAATCACTTATTTTCTTCCAGAAAATATTTATTGTTTGCCTCCTCTGTGTCAGGCACAGCTCTAGGCATTGTGGGTAAAACAGAAAGCATAGCTATCTATGGCTTATCCATTGAACACCTAAGTAAATGAAATACTAGGCCAAAGTTGAGAATATTCGAGAAAAATAGGGGGTCCAAGGATAAGCCTTGTAGATACTTGAGGGAGGAGGATTCCGGGAAGAGGAAATAGCAGGTGCAAAGGCCCTGAGGTAGAAAGGTGCCCTATGGGTTTGAGTAGATACAGATTAAGTAGGGAATGGAAGATCATTGTAAAGACTCTGGCTTTTATTCAGAATGAGGTGGGAAGACATTGGAGAAGAATGATTGATTTTATGTCCTCATAGCTGTGCTTGTTCTTGTGTTGGGAGCACATTGTGTAGGCCACAAGTGGAAGCAAGAGATATCAGATAGAGGGATTATGGAGGATCAGACGGGGGTGTTCCAAGTTCATGAAGATGCCCTTCTCCTCATCACCAGCTTGTAATTCTCTTTTCTCCTGTGACATCCAGGAAAGGGGGCATCCTCCTTTTGTGCCTCTTCCCCAGACTTTCTTTCTCTGCATTCCTTGTATTTTTTGTAAATTCCCATAGTAGTGACATGATGTGTGAAATAATCATTGGTTTGTGTTTTTTTTCTTTCTTTCTTTTTTTCCTTGTTCTTGCTTTGCTTCCTTTGGAAATCCTTGGGGGCGCATTCATTTGGGAAATCCCAGTGACTAGCACAGTGCCTGGGACCTGGTAGGTGAGTTGGGAGGGCAGGGCACACATTGCAGACCTACCTAATGGAAACATGGCCACACACATTTACCATTTTCCAACATGATAGAGAGGAGCCCCTGCAAGTCTCTCCCTGTATACTTGGCTACCTGCCATTTGGCCATGTTGGCTGGACAATTGTATGTTCTCTAAAGGGATATGAAGAAGGGACTAATTTTATTTTACTTTAAATTGTATTATTTTAAAAGATTCTATTTATTTGACACAGACAGAGATCACAATAGGCAGAGAGGCAGGCAGAGAGACTGAGAGAGCAAGAGAGAGAAGGAAGCAGGCTCCCCACTGAGCAGAGAGCCCGATGTGGCACTCGATCCCAGGACCCTGAGATCATGACCTGAGCTGAAGGCAGAGGCTTAACCCACTGAGCCACCCAGGCACCCCTTAAATATCATTTTTAAGAAGATTTTATTTATTTATTTTGAGAGAGAGAGAGAGACAGGAGAGAGTGAGCAGGGGGCAGGGACAAAGGGAGAGTCTTGAGCAGACTCCATGTTGAGTGTGCAGCTGAGACCATGACCTGAACCAAATTCAAGAGTCAGATGCTTAACTGGCTCAGCCATCCAGGTGCCCAAGAAGGGACAGATCTACTGTGTTTAATATTTCTGCATCCTCACATGACCTCAAGAAATGTCTGTTTTACAGATGAAGTAGCTGTGGTTCCAAGGGGTTACATACGTCACCCTACTGGCAAATGGCAGAGCAAAGAATCCAGCCCAGATCTGTGGGTTTTGAAGGTGAAGTGCCTTCCCCAAAGGTAGGCTATTTTCTGAGCCATCAGGAAATAACACATCATTCCTGATTATCTTAATGTAGTAAAACCTAGCAAAGAAGGCTGCTCCCATTACTCCTGGGTCTTAATCAAACTGTCCACCAAGGGATGGATGAGTCCTGAGTAATTTTACTTTCTTAGAAAATAATTAGCTTTTTTCATTCACTTTCTGCATTCTCTTCTTCTTCTTCTTCTTCTTTTTAAAGATTTTATTTATTTATTTGACAGAGAGAGAGAGAAATCAAAGTAGGCAGAGAGGCAGGCAGAGAGAGAGAGAGAGAGAGAGAGGAGGAGGAAGCAGGCTCCCCACTGAGCAGAGACCGATGTGGCATTCGATCCCAGGACCCTGAGATCATAACCTGAGCCGAAGGCAGAGGCTTTAACCCACTGAGCCACCCAGGCACCCCTCTGCATTCTCTTCTTTAAGATTTCACGTGTATAGAGATACTGAAACATAAAATTATATAATATTTAATATAAATATATGACATAATTAAATGTATATTAAAACATATAAATACATTAAATGTAAATGGATGTTACATTGTAACGCATATGTGTAAAATCACACAGGAGATAACGTAGATAAATCCTACCTGTCCGTTGATGGGAGAAGGTGAGAAATGTGTAACACTCCAAAGAAATTGTGTCGACCTCCAATATGTCAATGTGGTGTGATTTCCTAGGTTTATTTTAAGGGGAAACAGCTAAAATGCAGCATGCTGTGTATGGGGTATATTCCATTGGCATAGGAAGAGATCTATACAGACACACACTTGCCTGTGCTTAGGATAGTCTTGGAGGAGGGAGAAGAAATTGGAAAGTGTCTGATTCTTAGGTAGATATATATGTGTATCCTGCCTACTGTATGTTTCTCTGGAAAACCTGGTGTAATACAGTTGTGACTGGCCTCATGGTCCTGCCCCTGAGGCATCACCTTCTCTACAGGAATGTAACACACTGGTTGGCCTAGGTCGAAGTTATTTGTTTAGTTCCCAATAGAGTTAGATCCCCAACTGACTGTGGTACTGAGGATGGGGGAGGGGTGGGACATCAAGCCCAAATCAGGGTGTTACAAGATCTAAAATAATGGAGCCTAGAAGGAACCAAAGCAGAACAGAGAACAGAAGTCCATCATTGTGGCTGTTGTTACCTCTTTTTGCAAATGGATTATTAGGCTCGGAGAGGTTAAGTGGCTTGGTCAAAGTCACACAGGAAGTTGGTGATGAAGCCTAAATGAGCCTGATCTCAAAGTCTGTATTCTTGCCTCTTGCCACTTTTCATTCATTCGTTCATGCATTCATTCATTCATTCACTTGTTTATTTCACCAACCAGCCAACCAGCCTACAATAAACTACTACTTATTAGTTACTCCTTACTGATGGGCAAAGACTCTGCCAGGCCCTGAGCATTCTAAACCCTCCGACCTTAAAGATGTTCCTCACATGAGAAAAAAAAGAAAATATTTCCTTTGTCGCAGACCACGTTCCAGATACCCTGAACAAAATCCACTTCTCTTGAGCTTCTTGGGAAGGCACATTGCAAATCTGGAGTGGCCTTCAGAAATGAAAACACACGTCTTTCCCACCCAGCCAGCTCATTTTCGGTTCAGTACGTGAAGTCAGGCGGAGAAGCAGGAGGGTCCAACCAGGAACAACGGCCACACCACCCAGTGCCATTTCCAGGAGGGAGGCGTTCCTGCCGGGTCCGAGGAAGACGGAGAGCATGCAGGTGCCACAGTTGGCGTGACATCTTGGCAAGCCGCCTAGCGATGCTGCTGGTGTTGCCAGAGGAAGAATCCATTTCTGCGGCTTTCTCCCCGAGGTCCCCGGGTTGCTTCTTGCTTCATTACTACTTAACGTGTCCTAGAAGGCAAGTGTGCGCACGGGCATGAATGGTTGCCTCATGGATTTATTGTTTGTTCTCTCCTTCATTCACTTTCCTGGCTGCCCCATGAACTGAGTTCCTCTGTGAGAGCAGTCCTTGGCCTTACTGCTCCTAGAAGGTACCATGTTCCCTGTCTTAACTGCTGCTCCTGCCCAATGAGCCCCCACCTCCCTGGTATTCTATCTAGATCAGCCCATGGTCCTGCCCTTTCCATGCGGCCAGGCTGTCCTCATCATCATTACCTTCCTTTTGAAATTCACCTAGCATTCTACAGTTTATAAAGTACTTTCAGGTAGGCCGTCCATCATGCTGCTCAGAACATGGTATTTGGAGCCAAATTGTCTGGGTTCAGATCCCCAGATTTATCTTCACCAGCTGGATCTTCTTTGGCTGCCTAGAGGGGGCCGTCACGGCGTGCTCTTGTGGAGAGCAATTCGAGCAAATCCACATGAATCACAAGGGAAGCCCTATTGTATTCCTCCAGTCATCTCAGAAGAAGCAGAAGCAAAGAACTGGCGTCATGGCTGGATGTCCCAGCTCCGCGGATTCACGTGACTGCTAACTCACGTGACCTTGGGCAAGTTACTGGTTTTCTATCATCTGTAAAATGGGGATGATGATGCTGCCTACTTCCTGGTGCTGTCAGGAGGGTTAAATAGGATGTTGGCCTGGAAAGTGATAAGCAGGGTACCTGGCACTTGGTGAATGCCCAATGGATACAGTCATTTGTAACAATTACCCCGTGCCTTGAAACATGTAGCTAGCTACATGTTGAAAGAACATGATTTCTCTTATGTATTTCTAAAGTAATTTTTGTCTTCTCTTGTCTCTTTAGATATTTAGTTAGTGGGGCTGGTACTGTTGCTGCCTCTGGATGAAAATTCTAGAATGCCCTACTGACCTTCTGATAACCTATTCAGTAACTGAAGGTCCTTTAGCCCCCATAAGTCATCAAAGTTAGCTGTACATCAGTAATTAAAGTATACAGTCCCAGGGGCCTGGGTGGCTTAGTGCGTTAAAGCCTCTGCCTTTGGCTCAAGTCATGATCCCAGGGTCCTGCGATCAAGCCCCACATTGGGCTCCCTGCTTGGCAGGGAGCCTGCTTCCTCCTCTCTCTCTGCCTGCCTCTCTGCCTACTTATCTCTCTCTCTGTCAAATAAATAAATAAAATCTTTTAAAAAAATTATCCAGGGGCGCCTGGGTGGCTCAGTGGGTTAGGCCGCTGCCTTCAGCTCAGGTCATGATCTCAGGGTCCTGGGATCGAGTCCCGCATCGGGCTCTCTGCTCAGCAGGGAGCCTGCTTCCCTTCCTCTCTCTCTGCCTGCCTCTCCGACTACTTGTGATTTCTCTCTGTCAAATAAATAAATAAAATCTTTAAAAAAAAATTATCCAGTCCCTCCAGTGCAACTGCTGAAACTCTAGACTTGGGTTCTGGGGCTTGCTACATATGGAGGAGCTTGCTGTTGAGAAAGAAGGGTGACCAGCTTCTCTCTCTCTCCTCCTTCCTCTACTGACCACAGTTCCTGCCTTCTCCAGGGTCAGTGCGGGTCCCAGCAGGGTATGAATGTGTTTACTTGGCTGGAGCTGTCACGAGCTGCCCTCAGCACCTTCTGGACTTGGTCCTTGTTTCAAGTAGGCTCTTTTGGTCATGGCTTCTCTGGGAATTTTCTGGAGATTGCCAAACACGTCCACTTACCTAATTACCAGAGCACTTCTACCGAGAATTCTCTGGATGACAGTCATTGCATCTCTGAAGGCCACTTCTCGCTTCTTCCTCAGCTCTTACTTAAGGAGGATTTCACTTTTGTTCTTTTTCTATGGTAGTTCTGATTTTCTGTCAAGGTGTGCTCTTGGCATAACCTTTTCTCATGCATGGCTCATGTCTGATTCTTGGAGGCAGGAGCATCCCCCACACTCATTCCACTCTTCACCTGCCCTCAGGTCACAGGAGCTGTCATTCCCTGCACTGACTGATGCAGAATCAAAGATAGTGTGTGTACCTGTTGCTTACCTGAGATTACCCAGCCAGCAGCAGGTGGTGAAGTCGAGATCTTCATCAGGGTCACCTGACCCTAGAGCCACATGGTTTTGATCACTCAGCACTGTACTCTTAAAATTCAGCATTACTGTTCTCCTTTATTACATTCACAAAGATGGTTAAAGATGACTTAAAATCCTCTTTCTTCTCTTTGGTATTTCTTGGATATGGGGCTGAAAACATTCTAGTCATCTTCTAGGGTTTTCTCTCTTTCTGCTTCTCCTTCTAAAAAAAAAAAAAAAATCTAACCGTACAGAAAATCAAAAACACACCCAGCCACCAAACAGAAACACGCCTGTCTTTTGCCAGAGTTCCATTTGCTCTGCATCACATAACTCTGTCCATGGGCTTGGTGGCCCACGGTCCCCTTCCCATGAGCTGTCTGTCTGCCTCCTGCCTTGTCTATGTGTTTCACATCAATTCTCTCTAGCTCGTGCTTAGATTTTCTTCACTGTTGGATCTTAACGGTATAGTTTGGAATTCAATTTATAAGAAAGATATATTACACTTGATCAAGTTATGCTGTATATACTCTGTATCTGTTTACAGACATCTCTGGTGTCTGAGGATTATATGGAAGCAAACTTGATTAAAGCAGTGCCAGATTAGTTAAAGAAGAAGACACCTTGCAGCGACTTGGATAAACCATTGTTCTCTAATGAAAATACTGGATAATCCCCAGAAAGCAGATCAAATACTAACTCTTGCTAATGTGCTGGCCTCTTTTTAGAATTAATGGGGTTTTATTAAATTAGAAGATCCAAAAAGGGTTAAAATAAAATGGATTCAGATATTTTTGCAAACTGAGCATATTAAAACTCACTGTCCATCTGACCTGGCTTAATTGTTTAAAAATAGTTTTCATAGATTTTAGTTCTCTGTGATAATAACTTGTCTGTTTCGGTGTTATTGGGTCTGTTGTCAAATGCTTGCATTGTGATCGGCATTTTCCTTTGCTACTTAACATAGAGAAAATCTAATCTCTCCCCCATTTTGGCCCTTTCTTCGCGGGGGGGGGGGGGAAGAAGAGGACTGGGCTCTTGAGCCAATCTGTTCCTAATTTCTCATATCAGAGGAATGCCATCTTCTTTTTTTCCCTTTATATTCTGTACATTGCAACTATGTTTGAAGATTTCATTGACAGCGAAAGAGTTTTTTTCAATTTTACACTGTTTCTTTTTGCCAGTCTAATTACCTCTTTAACTCA
>NC_045631.1:11399911-11425695 GCF_009829155.1 Mustela erminea
ATCATGGTTACCACATCTCCAACCTGCCCCTGAATTGTGTGTTAATGCAGAGATTGCAGGCATTCAGAAAGAATTTTTTTCCACTTAGTCCGAATAAGCAGCCCATTGTTCACTAAGTCTCACACACAAATACCACATTGCAGGTCTGGTTTGTGTTTCCAATGAGAGGAGGGTTTTGCTGGGAGAGGGGGCTGACCCGGTCAGACCTTCCCTGTCGCAGCTTCCCTCAGGAGATGATCATCAGCCAGAATTTGAAAGGGGAAGCAGGTTTTAACCAGGTGAAGAAGAAAGGAAGAGAATTCTGGGCAGAGGGAACAGTGTGTACAGCAGTTGTGAGCAGAAGGCAACCTGAGCTTCAGAAAACCCAGAGTCTGGTGTGGCTGAAGCAGAGACAGGCAGAGAGAAGCGGGTGGGGTCCACGAGGGGCCCTGTTAGGCCATGTGTGGACACCAGTCTTCATTCAGAGAATATTGGGCGACCATCAAGTTATTTTGAGTGGGAAGGGGTGGCATTGCATTTCTAAAAATCACTCAGTCATCCTGAGAAGCAGGTCAGACATGGACCAGAACGAAGGGGAAGTCTGTGCAATATTGGGTGGTTTGGACAAGGCTGCACGTGGTGGAGATGTAGGGAAATGAATTGATACAATTGCTTTTGAAAGAGGTAGAATGAAGTAGTCTTGGAGTGGCATTGGATTTAGGCTGGGGGATGGGGGGAGGGTGGAGGTGGGGAGGAAGAATATGAATCTGTAAAGTCTCCTGGGTTTTTGGATTGAGCATCTACACAAAAGGTGGTGATGTTCACCAGGGAAGAGTGGACAGTGGCCAGATTTAGGGGAGAGATCAAGAAGTTGGTAAGATTGTAAGAAGATTGGGTGGCTGATTTCTGAAGGGCCCTCCAACTTTCTAGGCAGTGAAGGGCCAAGTGGTTAAGCAAAGTTTCTGTCATGAGACGTGGACTGGAGACCATTCTCTGTAGCTTCTGGGAGCTTCCAGTCACTCCTCTGAGCCTTGGTCTCCTCCGGAATGAAGGGGAGATTACCAATACCTGCCCTAAAGGGTTGAGAGGATTACATAAAGATGCACATAAGGCCCTTAACCGATGTCCCAAGGATCACAAAGTCTCAATTCCAATTCCTACATCGCTATCTTTATTACCATTGTTCTTACTCCGAAATGATTTGTAACTAAAACACTGGAGGACCTTTGGGTGGCAGTCTACCCCCATTAAACCTTGCTCGTGACTTGACAATGGACTCCCCTGCACAAGGCAGTCTTGTTCCCCATAAAGGACGTTGTATTACAAGTAAACAAGGCAAACCATTGCATGAATGTCTCTTGTACAAGAGCCACAGCACATAATTGGAAAGGTCATTTATGTTGGTTTTTAAATTTTTCCCTTCTCCTTACGAAGTTCAGATCAAATGCCTGATTATACCAAGTTATCAAAACAAAACAAAACAAAACAAAACAAAAACAAAAGCAAAACCAAACCCAAGCACCAGAAATAACTGTGTGAAAAAACACACAGTGATTTCAGAGGCTGGTGTCTGTCTCAAGAGTGACAGCCATGGGCCCATGCTGTGAGGGTATGCTCTTGGTAGCCTAAAATGGAAAAAACAATACTTTTATGAATACGAGCCTCTCATGAGAGGGCCCTAACCCTTCTTCTGACAGGTGTCAAGAAGGAGCTGCCCGATTGTTCTCTTCTTCATACTTGCTAAATTAAAAGCAACTCAAACATTGCCAGTTGAGGCTGAAACTTTGAGGTTATTCATAATGTCACACAGTATGTGCATGTACCTGTTAGGATAATTTTCCTCCTAGAGATTGCACAGATAAAGCCATCTGATTTTCAGAAAGTACAGTATAGTTTCACTAAATAAATACATACCAAAGCTTCTGTGCCTTACCTCTGTTTGAAAGATGGATCTTTTTTTTTTAAGATTTTTTAATTTATTCATTTGACAGAGATCACAAGCAGGCAGAGAGGCAGGCAGAGAGAGGAAGGGAAGCAGGCTCCCCGCCAAGCAGAGAGCCCAATGCAGGGCTCGATCCCAGGACCCTGGGATCATGACCTGAGCCGAAGGCAGAGGCTTCAACCCACTGAGCCACCCAGGTACCCCTGAAAGATGGATCTTTTATAAGAAGACAAATATGGGGTATTTGGAGAATGGATGTTAACAACGGCGTTAAGTAGTTGCCTGTGTTCTAGATGGAAACCCAGAAGAATGCGTGTTCAGAATTCGAGGTGGGGAGTCGTTTTGCCCTGACTTTATTCGTGCTGTGGGTATGTTTGGCCTGCATGGGGATTTAAAAGATATTCTCCCAGAACCACAAGGAAGTGAAGCTGAGTGGGGGCTGCCCCTCGCAGACTGGCTTGTATTCCTTCTCCTGCACCCTTTGTCTTACGTGCTTCATCCCTGTGGGAATTTGAGCCCATAACCCCTTCCCTACGTCAGTCCTTTTCAAACAAGGGGATGTTATCTGTAGGAGTGCAAGGTGCTGAGTACAGGTGGCACAGGAACCTTCCAGAAGCATGTGGCACATACCTGACAATTGAGGAAATATTTTTGTATTAAGACAAAATATCAGGGGACCGGGGTGGCTCAGTCAGTTAAACGTCTGCCTTTGGCTCAGGTCATGATCCCGGGGGTCCCGGAATGGAACCCCATGTCGGGCTTTCTGCTCAGCTGCTTCTCCCTCTCCCTCTGCCTGCTGCTCCCCCTGCTTGTGCTTGCTCTCTTTCTCTCTCTCGGTCAAATAAATAAATAAATCTTGAAAAAAAAAAGACAAAATATCATGGTGCAAGTTAGAAAATTCACTTGATTTTCTACTTAGATTTCTAAAAAGGAATCTCTGAGACTTCGAAGAAACATCAAGCGGCTTAGTGAAAGGGCTTGACTTCTGAGTGCATTGTTCATTCTCCTTAGCCCATAAGGGATGCTTCTTTGGAAAAATTTGGAATGCACTGTTGAAGCCATGGTCTTAATGCTGGAAGTGGCCTTGGAAATTGTAACACTCAGGGCTCTTGGCTGCAAAGGACAGAAACCCAACTCCTTGCATCAAGCAAAGGAAGGAGTTGATTGACTCTCAAAGTTGGAAAGTCCAAGATTGGATGTGACTGTTTTCATGTTCTCAAAAATATGTCATTACAAGTCAGTCTCTGTCAATAATCAGTTTATCTCCCTTCTCTCTGTCCGTCTATTATTTATGTATTGTCTGTCTGGCTCCCTCTATCATCACTTTCTTGTCTGTCTGTGTATCTATCATCATCATCACCATTTTTGCTTTTTTTCTACTTTTTCTTTATTCTCAGGCAGAATTTTGAGCCCATAACCCCTTCCCTACGTCCGTGGCAAAGTTTTTAATCTCTGTGGCAAAGTTTGCTGTTCTTACCACGTCATGCTATCAAAAAAGCTGTCCTCAAACCACTGGTCCTGTTTGGGTTATATGCTCCTTTCTTAATCGGTTAGTGATGTGGCCAGGAGATGGAACCCTCTGGCCAGGCCTGGGTCATGTGGGGTTCAGGGACTTAATTTACTCTGAAATTCCTGGGCTGGTAGGGGGCGCCTGGGTGCTTCTCTTCAGAAGACATTGAAACGACAGTCACAAAGGATTTATTTAGTCCAGTTTTTCACTTCACTGGTAAAAGATCCCAAGTCCGAAGATTCTTCTTTCTTACTGTCTCATGAAAAGACAATTAAGAAGTAGAAATGGATTTTTAAAAAGATTTTATTTTATTGTTTTAATTGTTTTTAAGATTTTATTTATTTATTTGACAGAGATCACAAGTAGGAAGAGAAGCAGGCAGAGAGAGAGGAGGAAGCAGACTCCCTGCTGAGCAGAGAGCACGATGCGGGGCTCTATCCCAGGACCCTGAGATTGTGACCCGAGCCAAAGGTAGAGGCTTAACCCACTGAGCCACTCAGACGCCCCTAAGATTTTATTTTCAAGTAATCTCTATATCCCACATGGGGCTTGACTCAATAACCCTGATATGTGAGAGAGTTGCATGCTCCACCAACTGAGCCAGGCAGGTTCCCCTAAAGCTGGTTTTTTAAAAAGTAGTTCTTCAATGGAAATGTAGCACGTATAGTGACATGCAAACACCCTAAGTGGACATCATGCTGAGTTGTCCCAAAGTGACTATACCTTACAGCCACCAGACAAGATCAAGAAATAGAAGGCACCCGCTTGCGTGCCTTACTGTCACTATTGTCCACTCATTAGGACTACCCTGACCTCTGTAACCACAGATTAACTATGCATATATGGAATCATAAACTGTATGGTTTTTGTGTCTGATTTTATTAGCCTGCACTATTTGTGAAATATATTCAT
Organism: Mustela erminea; assembly: GCF_009829155.1. Classification (NCBI taxonomy): domain Eukaryota; kingdom Metazoa; phylum Chordata; class Mammalia; order Carnivora; family Mustelidae; genus Mustela; species Mustela erminea. The sequence continues at coordinate 11,404,255 of NC_045631.1, forward strand.
GACGTAGGTCAATCTTTTCTTCATCACTGTGCATCACTCGGCATATTTTCGGTTATATGCCAAAAATAACATATCCATTCTCTATTGATGAACTGTAGAATGGCTCTGGGTTTTTGTTATTTATAAACAGCACTACTATGAACATTCTTGAACATTTGTTTGGGAAGCATTTACACACATTTCTGTGGAGTATATTCTAAATAGTGCAATTCCTTGGTCATAATGTTGATGTGGCTTCGAATTTAGGTGAAATTGTGAACAGTTTTCTGAAATTTGGTGCTAACAATTTATATTCCCACTACCAGTGTCTGACAGTACTTGGGATTGTCATTTGTCTTGATTTTTACCTTTTGTTGGTTGTTGTAGTGTATCTTTTTTTATTTTTTAAGATTTTATTTATTTATTTAACAGAGAGCAAAAGGGAGAGAGCACAAGAAGGGGGAGTGGAAGGCAGAGGGAGAGAGAGAAGCAGGCTCCCCACTGGGTATGGAGCCTGACGTGGGGCTCAATCCCAGGACCCTGGGACCATGACCTGACCCTAAGGCAGATGCCCAACCCACTGAGCCACCGAGGTGCCCAGGCTGTAGTGTATTTTATGTGGTCTTAATTAGCATTTTCCTGATGACTAAGGAGATGGAGCACTTCTTATATACTAACCCAACACTTGGCTGTACTCTTTTGTGAGTTGCATTCAAGTTTTTTACCATTGTTTTTAATGGTTTGCTTTTTTTTATTTATTTATAGATGTTCTTTATATGCTCTGGATTAAAGTCCTCTGTTGGATATATGTGTTGAATAAATATATTTTCAACCAGTCTGTGACATACACTTTAATTCTTTTCATGTTGCCTTTGTGAACAGGAATTACTTTTATGTAGCCTAATATGTCAGTATCTTTCTTTGTAGTAAGTGCTTTTCTAAATCCACTTAAAAATTAAGATTTTGGGGCCCCAGGGTGGGGCAGTCGGTTGAATGTCTGACTCTTGGTTTCCGGTTGGGTCGTGATCCCAGGGTCTTGGGATCGAGCCTGCACTGGTCTCCATGCTCCATGCCATGTCTGCTAAAGTGTCTCCCTCTCCCTCTGCCTCTCGGCTTGCTCTTTGTCTAAAATAAATAAATTAATCTTTTTTAAAAATTAAGATTTTCTCTTGAGGTCATGAAGATATTCTATACCTTCTTAAAGGTTTATTGTTAATATTTTTCAAACTTAGACCTATAATTCATATATGATTGAGCTTTTTGGTGAAGTAGAGGTACAGCTCCATTGTCTCTCCTCAGCTCTCCTCCCCTCCCCCTCTCCTCCCCTCCCCGCCTCTCCCCTTCTCTCCTCACCTCTCCTCCCCTCTCCTCTTCACTTCTTTCTGCTAGGGTATCTAGATGACACAGAACCGTTTATTGACAAGCCTACCCCCCACTTCTGTGTAATGCTGCTTTTGTCACAAATCAAGTGATGGATATTTGTTGGTCCGTTTCTGTACTCTCTTCTGTTTTGCTGGACTGCTTGTCTGTTCCTGAGCCAATTTCACACCATTTTAGTTCTTGCAGCTTTATAATAACTCTTAATATCTCTATATCTAAGCCCTTAAAGGGCTTGCTCTTTTTCCTCATGACTGTCTTATCTTTTCTTGGTTCCTTATGTTTCCCTATATATTTTAGCATCGTGTCAGTTTTCACAAAAAACATTATTGGATTGTGATTGGAATTACATCAACTTTAGAACCTAATTTGTGAGAAAAATTGGCGTCTTTATTTAATTGGTCTTTTGACCCATGAACGTGATATAACCTTCCATTTAAGAAGATGTCTTAATTTATGTCAATAATAATTCCTAGTTTCTTGTCTAGGTCCTGCACATCTTTCCTTAGATTTAATCCTAAGTATTTGATGGTATTGCAAATGATGGGTTTAAAGCTTTTTCACTTTATAATCATTTGTTCCTAGTAATGAGAAATGCAAACTGTTTTTTGAACATTGCTCTTCAATCTAGTAATTTATATGTATATTCTTTTGGATTTTCTGTAGGTAGAAGCCAGTGAGTTATGAATAGTGACAATTTTATTTTTCTTTTCTAATCCTCTCATTTCATTTTTTTTTGTCTTATGGCACTTCATTTTCTATACATTGTTGGGTAACAGTGTGAGAGAAAGCAGCCTAGTCTTGTTCCTTATTTCAGAGAAGAACCTTTCAGCATTTCAGTTTTGATTATGAAAATTGCCCTATGGTTTTTTTTTAATTTACTTGAGAGAGAGAGAGAGCATGAGAGGGGAGAAGGTTAAAGGGAGAAGCAGACTCCCCATGGAGCTGGGAGCCCAATGCGGGACTTGATTCCGGGTCTCCAGGATCATGACCTGAGCCGAAGGCAGTCGCTTAACCAACTGAGCTACCCAGGTGCCTCTATCCTATGGTTTTTAAGTTGCTTTTCATCAGATAAAAGAAATAAAATTTTATTGATAATTTGCTTGTAAATGATCATGAATTCGTACTGTATCTTTTTTATTTTTTAAGATTTTATTTACTTATTTGACACACAGAGAGAGATCGCAAGTAGGCAGAGAGAGAGGGAGAAGCAGGCTCCCTGCTAAGCAGAGAGCCCAACGTGGGACTCGATTCCAGGACCCTGAGATCATGACCTGAGCCGAAGGCAGAGGCTTAATCCACTGAGCCACCCAGGTGCCCCATCAGTACTGTATCTTATTAGATGATTTTTATACATCCATTTCTAGATTTTTCCTCTTTTTCTGTTAATGTGGTGAGTTACATTGATTTTCTTTAAAGAAATATTGAGATGTTACACTACATTGACAGAATACAGTAGTTTTTATTTAGCATATTTACATCCATGTTTATTAAAGAGGTGGCTCTGTAATTTTTCTCTCTAGTACCAGTCATGTCAGAGTTTGATTGTTGTTTAAGATAATGCTGATCTCACAAAACAAGTTGGGAGAGTGTTTTGTGGTTTCTTATTTTCTTTTCTTTTTTAATATTCAGGAAGGTTTAGTGTTAGACTGTTAACTGTAACTAATGTTAGCTATATGTTAACTATAACTTAAATGCTTGGAGAAATTCACAGATGAAACTATCAAGGCTGGGAGATGTCTGTGTTTGGAAGTTTTTATGTATATTTAATTACCCTAATTGATAAGGATTATTCAGATTTATCATTTTTTCTTGTACCAGTTTTCCAAATTGTGTTGTTCCAAGATTTTCCCTGTTAATTGGAGAGAGTTATTCTTAATATTCTTACATTACCTTTTTTTAAAAAAAGGATCTTATTTATTTATTTGAGACAGAGCAAGAGTGGGTGAGAGAGAGAGAGAGCACGAGAGCGAGCGAGCATGAGTGAGGTGGGGGGAAGGGACAGAGGGAGAAGCAGACCCTCCACTGTGCAGGAAGCCCGACATGGGGCTCAATCCTAGGACCCTGGGATTATACCCTGAGCTGAAGGCTGACACTCAATGACTGAGCCACCCAGGCACCACAATATCTTTACATTATATTTTTAATTGTTTGTAGGATTTGTAGTGATGTTGCTTTTTTCACTCTTGGTACTGTAATTTATGCTTTTTTCTCATTTTTTGACTGTCTTCTGAGGTGTTTTTTGTATCTATTTTGTAGTCTTTTCAGAGAACCAACTTACACTTCTTTGATTTTTCTCTGTTTTCATTTGAGATTTGCACTTAGTATTTCTTTCCTTCTGCTGTTTTAGTTTATTTGGTTCTTAATTTTTTGAGCTAGATAACTAGATAATTGATTTTGGCTTTTCTTCTCACCTAATAGATGTATTTAATATGATAAATTTCCCTCTAAACAACTTAGCTATATTTTACCGTTGTATTTTCATTAATATTCAGGGGAAAATATTTCTAATTTCCATGATAATATGTTTTTGTCATCCATGGTTACTAATAATTATGTTACTTGTTTAATTTCCAAACATTTTGATTTCCTGTTTCTCTTTTGTTACCAGTTTGTTGCTACATTTAACATAGTCAAATATTATACCCTGAATGATGTTTGCTTGGGCTCACGTTATAATCCAGAGTACGATAATATTTAAAAAACAGCCCTATAAACGTATATGACCTAATTGTTGGAGTGTCAAGTTCTGTATATTTCAATTAGGTAAATACTGTTAATCTATTAAGATAAAAAAAATTCCTTGGGGTGCCAGGGTGGCTCAGTCAGTTAAGTGTCCAAGTCTTGATTTCAGCTCAGGTCATGATCTCTGGGTCATGAGTTTGAGTCCTGCATTGGAATCCATGCTGGGCTCCACACTGGGTGTGGAGTCTGCTTAAAATTCTTTCTTCCTCTCCCTCTGGTCCCACCCCATCCCCTGATTTTATGGGTGCTCTCTCTCTTTCTTTCGAAAAAATTCTTATTCATATTTTGCTCTGCTTTTTCTACCAGTTAACTGTGAGTTACTGGAGAGTTTGTGAAAGTTTTCTATTGTGTCTGTTTGCTTATTTCTTCTTGTAGTTCTTTTTTTTTTTTTTTTTTTTTTTGCTTTATGTATTTGATGTTATGCTATTAGTTGTGGGCAAATTTAGAAGGTTGATGTTGTCCAGGAGGATTGACCATTTTATTAGCGTGAAATGTCCTTTATCTTTAGTTAGGTGTTTTGCCTTAACAACTGCCTTGCCCTCCACACACACAGCTGCATTTACTCTCTTTTGTTTAGTGTTTGGAAGGAGTAACTTTTTCCAACCCCTGTCAACCTTTAATTGTTCTTTTATGAAAGAAATGTCTTACAAAATCAGTGAAAAGTAATTTATTTTAATTCATTTTGATACTTTAAGTTGATGCATTTAGATTATTTATATTTAATTTAATGGCTGATATGTCACAGTTTTTATGCCACCGTTTATTTTCCCAGTGGGGGTGTTGTGTGTGTGTGTGTGTGTGTGTGTGTGTGTGTGTGTGTTTGCTTCCTTTTTGGTTAGTTGGACATCTAAAAAATTATTCCATTATCACCCTGTGTTAGTTTGTAGATTTTTCTAGGGGTTCCCTAGGGATTAAAACATTAATCTTTGAATATCATGGCCTACTACTAATCAATTAACAAATAATGCTAAGGTTAAAGAACATTTTAAACTCTTCTACCATTTCTAGCCTTCTGTGTTATTGTTGTTTTGCGTGTTAATTGAACATATAATTTTTATACCACAAGACATTACTTCTTCTGTCCAGTCAATGTTTCATTAAATTCATCCTTGTATTTAAACTTTTAAAAATTTCTTTCTGCATTTGTGTTTCTGTCTGAGATCATTTTCTTCCTTAATTACTCTTTATAGCATTTCCTGGGCACAGGTGTGCTGGCAGTGAGCTTGCTGAGGTTTTGTCTGTTTGGAAATGCTTTTATTTTATTTTATTTTATCTTGGAAATGTTTTTATTTCAACTTCACTTGTGAACAGTGTTTTCTCTTGAGTATAGAATTCTAGATAGGTAGTTACTTTCCTTCTGCACTTGAACTTTGCTGTTCTATCATATTCTGGCTTCCAGTATTATAGTGAAAAATCAGTTGTTAGTCTAATTTTTGCTCCTTTGAGGATGTGTGTCTCCCATCCCACCCCCATGCTTTGAACACTTTCTTTCTTTCATTTGAAGCTGTTTATACGTGAGGTAGTGAGATGTAATTTTTTCTGTAGGTATCCTTATAGGGTGTTGTGTCACTTCATGAATCCATACCTTGAGGTCATTTTCCAGTTTTAGAAAATTTGGAGTTATTGTCTGTTCAGATCTTGATCGGGTTCCTATCTCCCTATTTTTCTCTTGAAGGACCCAAATTCCATATGTGATAAAACTTTTCCCAGGGTTACAAATATCTCTTTCATGTTCTTTTTTGCTGGATGAGTTCTTAGTTTCAGTTATTGTAGTTTTTAGTTCTGGAATTTCTGTTTTATTCTTTATAGATTTAAATTATGTGGTCAAATTCTCATCTGTTTTATTGGCCATTCCAGTCAAAGTTTAAAGTCTGAATCTCAGAATTTAACTCCAATAAAGGAATCACTTGTGAGTCTGTTTTTATTGTTTGTCTCTTTTTCCTGTTATACTAGTTTTTGATATGCCTGGTAATTTCAGTTGGATGTTGGACATTGTGGATGTTAAATTGTAAAAACCCTGGATGGTGTTCTTGTTCCTCAGTCAAGATTCAGTCCTTGCTGTTGCAGCCGGCAGGAGAAAGATCATCTCATACCATCATGGACAGAGCAGACCTGAGGTTGGATTGCATTACTTGAGAGGCTAAGTTTACCTTTCGTGTTTCGCTTCAATCCTAGGGTCTCACCTTCTTTGTGTCCCAACTTAGAGCCTATGGTATTTCCTAGAATTCGTTCCCATTGACAGATCTTCACATCTAAGTTCTGTTTCTCCAGCACTGTAAGACTGTTGGAACTCTTCCTTTTTTTTTTTTCCCTTTTAGTTTGGCTTCTTCGCTTTTTGCCCTGTGACACTTCATAGCCCATGCTCCAAGAGGAAGAGTGGTGCTGAACTTGTTCTCACTTCTCTGTTCTTTCCTTCTGTCTCTGATTTTTGTTTCTCAAGATCTAGTTAACTTGGCATCCCCGAACCCCAATTTATTTTAACCCAGGCCCCATGCAGTTGCCTCTGTCTCTGTTGGTTTCTATCCCTTGTAATGATTGCTTCTGCATATTCTTTCAGCTTCTTAACCCGTGCCAATAATTTTGACAAAAATCCTGTGGAAAACATCAGCATGCAGACAATTGGGCTCATTTTTGTGAGCTTTCCTTCTCTCTAGGGTCTGGATTTTAAATTCTGGCTGCCATAGAAACACACTGATGCTTTCAAACAGATGAATTTTTGATATGTTACTGGCTTTTATCATTTTTCTTGGTGGGAGTGTTGGTCTGCTACAAGCTATTTCACTTTAGTAGAAACTGGATGCTCAGAATTTGATGCTATACACAGATCTCCTGTCTGTGGTCTCATAGTGCTGGTCAGTATCAGTTAACGGTTAGCATTGAGCAGCCAATTATGGCATTGAAAAAATAACTTACGATAAGTGGCATTTGTTTAGCATTTTAGAGTTTAGAGTTGCCGTTTCCATCTATTACCATTTTCTGTTTTTATTGAAACCTTACAAAATGAGAAGCATTATCCTCATTCTATAAATGAGGCAACATCTTTCAGGCATGATTGAGTGGGTCGTTCAAGATCACTCAGTCAAAAAGTGCCATTGTTTGGACCCAAACAAAAACCATCTAGACTGTAAGGGTTTTTCCATTTTATCCATGTTGCTTTTCTTGAAGGAGGATTCTAGATAGAGAAGAATTTCCAAGTAGTTTTATTTATTTCTATTTTTAATCACAGGCAATATAATGTGGTGACTGGGTATTTGGGCTCTGATATTAAGAGACTTGCATTCAAATTCCAAATCTTCCACTGAATTATGACCCTTTGCAAGTTACATTTTTAATCTTCTGTTTTGTCACCATTAATGTATGGATAATAAATTGTATTAGGTTAAGTTAGGAATTGCCAAAGAAGTCGTGCCTGGGAGGACTTAGAATATACATGCCGTCCAGTAAGAGCTCATGTCAGCTATCATATTTAGCAATAATAATAATAATAATAATAATAATAATAATAATACTGTTGTGACTGCTGCCTCTTGACCATTCTCAAAGCACGCATCCCCGAATATTTTCATCTCCTTCCAAGGCTTCCCCTATAATAAGCAAGTGATTGGTTTGCAGAGGTCCAAAAGTACTGCTCATCAACCATTCAGGAAACAGATGCTTGCATTTCATTGCCTGCAACAACTCTGCTTTGCCATCAATGGGTAGAACTATGAATAACAGCCAGAATCCTGGATTCTTGGAAGACAGTGTTACACAAACTGTAAGATTCTTCATGCAAGGCTTGAGAAACAAAAAGCCTTCGAGGATATTCACTGGAATAAGGGATTTCCTGTTTTGTCATCTTTTGGATGCTGTCTGAAGGCCTGTTTTGTTCTCTGCTGGTGAATTTACCTGTGGCCTCTCATAGCCTGTCTGCACAAGAGTGGCAGAGGCCTTTTGACATGCTGGGAAGAAAGGCGAGGGTTTTGGATATAAGTAGAAGGAAGGGGTAAGGAAATCAGTAGAAGGAAGGAAGGTGTAGAAGGAAGGGGTAAGGAAATCAGTCTGCCACTCTACTTCAGAGAAGGACCATCAGTTCAAACCAGCAGTCCAAATCTTACCAATTTGGATAAGAAAGGTGCACCTAGATCAGCTTTTCTCTACTTTTTTTCTTATTTTAGAGAGAGAGAGGGAATGTGCCACACATACTTGTGAGCAGGATAGGGGGTGGGCAGAGGTTGAAGTGGAGAATCTCAGGCAGGCTCCAAGCCTGATGTGAAGCCCCACATAGGGCTCAATCTCATGATCTCAAGATCACAACATGAGCCAAAATTTAAGAGTCAGATGCTTAACTGAGCCACCCAGGCATCCCAAGGTCAGCTTTTCTATCTCTGAGAATATGGAGAGTGGTCACAGAGCTTCTAGGAGGAAGTGATTCTTGGTGTTAATTGGGTCTCCAAACAAGAAAGCAGGCGTATAGCGATCTATCAGTCAGCTCATACTAAGATACGCTACAGTAACAAATTGCTTCAAAGTCCCCTGGCTTACAACCACAGAGATTTAGTTCTTACATTTCATGTCCACTTTTGGTGAATTGTAATGATGCCCACAACTTATTTACTCTGGGATCCAGGCTAATAGAGCGTCACCTGTCTGGTGTGTCAGTGGTTTGATGGCACCGAGAGCAGAAAGCATAGGTGCGGACCATAAGCATATAATGACTCTTAAATGCTTCTTAAAGTGTTTCTGTGAAGCTTCATCTTTATTTCATTGGCCAAAGAAAGTCATATGGACTATACTGATGTCAGTGGAGTGGAGAAGAATAGTCCTTCCATAAGGAGAGGCAGTGAGCATTTTTTTAAGAATTTTATTTATTTTAGAGAGAGAGTATGAGTGGTGGAAGAGAGGAGAGGGATGGAGAGGGGGAAAGAATCTCAAGCAGACTCCCCACTGAGTGCTGAGCACTGAGCCCAATGCCGGGCTCAGTCTCATGACCCTGAGATCATGACCTGAGCCCAAATCAAGAGTTAGACTTAATCAGTTAAGTTAGACACTTAACTGACTGAGGCGCCCAGTTGCCCCAACAGTGAGCATTTTGAGCAGTAATATGATTTACCACAAGGTCAAGTTCATTTGCAAAGAAAGGGATTGGATGCCCTAGGATAGCATGATTGAAGAAATCTGAGTATTAAGTGTTAGCAGTTGGGAAGTGCTAAGTCCTATAAGGCTTTACAGCCCCATAATCCTTCAGATGTTTGTCTCCAGTCTTCTCTTGGAGTCTGCAATCCCATTGTGAGATACTTGCATCTGGGGGCCTGTATTTCTCAGGAAGGCCCACTTGCCTTCTCTTGCAACACTTGCCTGGACATTGAGTTGAGATTGTTGATAGCATAACACGGATACTGCATATGGGATCTTGTTCATGAACAAATACAGGCTTTCTTGAAGAATCTGAGTACAGTCTTGCTGGTAGTGTGTATGAAGGTCCCATGCAATTTGAATGCCCCAAATGTTGGAGTCTCTTAATTGAGGAAAAGCTGAATTTTCATGTACACGGAGTACACCGGAACTAGAATTTTCCCGAGCTTTACTTTGTTTTCATAGCTGTGGTCATAATTGTGACAATGGCTGTTACAGGTGGTCTCAGCGCCACTCACACTCAAATTCTCATTGTTACCTCGAAGTACCATATCTTTTCCTAACTCCATGCCTTTCAAAGGTTCTTTCTCTGCTGGTTGGATTTGGTAGAGCTTGTTTTCATCGTGAGCTCTTCCTCCTCTCTTGTCAATATACCAAAAATATCCCCAATAAAATATTTATCACTTACACAAGTCATATATAATCTTTAGAGACAAAAGATAAGCCAATAAAAAGCACAGTTTTAACTACCTTTGAGTCCATGACCCAGAGACAACCATTGCTCATGTTTTGGTGTTTAACCTTTCAGACTTTTCAGATGGTCTGCGAACAGTTACCAACAATTTCAGTGGTACTGCGTGCATAGTGATTACCAAGGTGGGTGCTGGAGAAGCTGGGGCACGGCCACCAGGTGGTCCCACTCCTCATCACCTGGTGGCCTTGGGCAAGTTGCTGAAATTCTCCAAACGTGCCTTGTCGTCGGTAAGATGGCCATCTCACTTTCTCATATGGCTGTTAGGATTACATGAGTTATTTTTTAGAACGTTCTTTGAATAGTTGCCTAATGCCTATTCAGTGCTTAATATTGATGGGTGTATTTCTCTTGACAACACATTAAAGTAGTTCTATATTAGTATATTTATGCCATCCTTTTTAATGAAATAACTATGTTGCAATTACAATAGTAATAGTTATTTCATTAAAGTGCATAAAAATTATGTTACTAACATAATTGTAATATAGTTACTTCATTAAAGAACTATAATATAGTTATTTCATGAAGGTGTATAATTTTTTTCTTAAGCTTTTTTATTGTTTTTTTTTAGTGTATTGGCATACAGCGTTATATCAGTTTCATGTGTAGAGCACAGTGATTCGACAATTCTATACATTACATGATACTCACCATGATAAATGTGGTAAGCATCTGTCACTGTACAACATTATTATGCTATTATTGACTATGCTGTACTTTTCGTGTCTGTGACTTACTTATTTTGTAACTGGAAGTTTGCAGGTCTTAATCCCTTTCACCTATGTCACCCATCTCCCCACCACCTTCCCCTCTGACAACCACATTTATATTTATGGAGTATAACATATTTCTTTCAATCAATTTTATATTTATATTTAGGATGCTTTCAAAAATTTTTTTTACAATAATTGAAAGAAACATACCCTCAAATATTACCCAGGAGAAATCCCTAGTGTTTAAATTACTGGGTCCATATATACCTACCCCATTTTACATTTTTGCTATAGATTTCCAGTGCGCTCTCTATTTTTACTGGAAATCTGACAGCGCACTCTGCCCTTGCTCCATTCAGTTCTACTGTTTTTCTCAAAGCTACTCATAACTGGGAAAAGCTGTCAAATTTTAATACAGCTTTCTTTTAATTCCGATCAAATTGACTGTTCAAAACATATGTATATTAGGAATTGCCTGGGGATGGCCTCACTCAGGTGAGTCTCTTGTCGACTTTTCTGTTGGCTGGTCACACTCCTCTTCCCTCCCTCTGTCCCTCCCTCTTTCTCTCCCTGATGGAAACAACTTAGCTTTTCTGACTTCAAAAGCAATGCACATCCATTGGAATGTAGAAATAGATAAAGGAGAAAATAAAATTTTCTAGGAAATCTTTCAAGCTTTGCCAGCGGTTCCCAAACTGGAGTGTGCATCAGAATGTCCTGCAGGGCTTGTTAAAACACAAGATCACTGTGTTCCTAAGGTTTATGATTCAGTAGGTTTGGGGTGAATCTTGATCATTAGCATTTCAGACAAGGTCCCAAGTCATGCTGAAACCATTGGTCAGGGGACCCCAGTTTGAGAAGTGCTGTTAACACATAAACAGACGAGACATCCATACTGCACAGTAACTTGATGTCTTACTGAATTTTTCACATGTACTGTTCTGACCCACACTGGTATGCAACATAGTACATGTTATTCCACTGTGTTGATGTACCCTAATTTATTTGGTATTAGAGGCATTTAAGTTGTTGTAGGTTTTTTTTAATTACTATTATGGTAGCAGTACATCAAAAATTTCCTTTCTCTTGTTTGACTACTGTATTTGTGCATGCCTTTCTGTATGACCATTTCCTAGCAGCAGAATTGCTGGTAAATGGGCATGCACATACAAAATTTGACACATTTCATTGCTCTCCAAAAAGATCGTACTAAAGTTTACTTCTGCTTACTGGTAGTGTAAGAGTCCCTATTTCCTTACACTCTGATTGAAGACAGAATATGATCAGACTGTGCCCGTCAGAGGAGAGAGAAATAATGTATTTCTCTCTTAATTTAGATACAAGTGCTTTTGTTATTTGTGATGTTACACATTTTAAGTGTTTATTGACCACACATTTTTTTCTTCTGGATGTTATTTTTGCCCCTTTTTTTTGTTGTTGTTCTTGGTATTTTATAAAGACTAGTTACTTAAATTTTTTTTAAAGATTTTATTTATTTGTCAGAGAGAGAGAGAGAGAGAGGGAGAGAGCACAGGCAGACAGAATGGCAGACAGAGGCAGAGGGAGAAGGAAGGAGCCTGCTGAGCAAGAGCCCGATGTGGGACTCCATCCCAGTATGGTGGGATCATGACCTGAGCCGAAGGCAGCTGCTCAACCAACTGAGCCACCCACGTGTCCATGGTTACTTAAAATTTTTTTAAAAGATTTTTATTTATGTAATCTCTACACTCAACCTGGGGCTCAAACTCATGACCTCAAGATCTGGAGCTGTACCCTCTTCTGACTGAGCCAGCCAGGCATCAGAGATGCTCAGCCTTTATAAACAGGTTTGCAGACATTTTTTTTTTCCCTCAGTCTGTTGTATACTTTTTTCTGCCCTTTTTAAATGTAGACAAAAATTCATTCACCTTATGTTTTATATAAGATACACAGTTTTACTTTCATGTTACTTTCCTCTTTGAGTGTTTAGACTGATTTTTCACAATGGGATACCATTTATTTAATCATTTAGTCAACAGATTTTTGGCTTAGTTATTATTAGAAGCTCTGCAAGAGCTGGTGGGGGGGTTAAATAGTTTAAAATCCTACCCTTAAAAAAAATCCTAACCTAATAGAACTTGAATTTTACTGTGAAGAGACAGCAACATATAATGGATTGATACAACATTCTAGAAGCCCGTAAGTGTTGGGGGGGGGGAACCCACCTAAAAACCAAGCAGGGAAAGATGACCTATTTCTTTAGTTGTTCTTCAGACCATTTTCATAACTCCATTTTTCAACTTTTAATTTTTTATTCATTTAAAGTTAGCTTGGTATGAGTTCTGAGGTGTGGTTTAAACCTTTTTTAAAAAAAGATCTATATTTATTTAGATGTTCTTCTCCTACACATCTGAAATACCAATTTTGGGCCTCTTTCCTTTTTATTCTGTTCCATCAATCTACCTCCATTATGGTCTCAGAAACAAGTTTTTCATTGTTCCCTTGTATTATATTCTCTAACAGTGTGGTTTCTCCTTCCTTATTATTCTTTATCAAAATCTGAGGGGCTGTTCTGCTCTGCTTCTACTTACTGCTATATTTTAGAATCATGGCAAGTTCAAATAAAATCACTTTGGAATGTTAATTAATGGTATTAGATTTGTAGATTGATGTTTAAGGACTAAAAATTGATAGTTTTACATTGTCCCATCTAAGAACCTGGCCTTTGTGTAACAATGTATTTTGTTGTATTTTCCATCAAAGGATAAATCTTTTTTCATTTGGGTCGTAGGCATTTCTCTGTAAAGTTGTTTGAAGGTGTTTTATGTTTTTGTGTTATTGTGAATATGATAATCATATCCTTTTTCACTGGATATTATTGCCTTAGAGGGAAGGTAGCAGATATTAAATTACAAATAACTCAGCATGTAATGTTAATTACATATGTGCATATATGTGATATGACCTGGATTCCCTACTGAACAGTTGTAGTAAGTTTGCACTGGAATTTCCTGAATTTGCGGGTGGTCTCATGTGATCCACAAATAATGAAGTATTGCTTCTTCTTTTCCAGTATTTATACAGTATGGCTTCCTCTAACATTTTCATCCTGCTGACAGTTTTTGGAATGAAGTTAAATAAAAATAGATAATAAAAATTCCTTATCTTGTTCTCGACTTTAATGAGAACTCCTCCATCATAGCATCATTAAATATGATGGAGCAGACATTTCTCGAGCTCTGAATATTTTCCAGGCGATGCATTGTGGGAGGGCAGGAGGTCAGGAGAGTTTCATGTGGAGATGTTTTCAGCATTCAGTCCTGTCCTTTGATTCTTTCTGACTTGCCCTCCCCACAAGTGAGATTTTTACTTTTATTTTTTAATTCATCCCTTATTTTAATGAGTAGTCTTACTGACCATTTTTTCCCCTATGATAGGTAAATGATGACTTCATTTCCTTGTTCCTTTTCTGCCAGGGAATTTCTTTTTTGTTGCTTTCCCAAGAGTTTCAGCTTGAGTATTAACAATCCCCAGGTTACAGCTGTTTTTCATTAGGACAGTTTACTTTGTTTCCTTGTTTCTAGCATCTTAATGCTGAGGTGGAAGAGATTGCTACCAATTTAATTTCTGTTTCTTTGCGTTTGACCAGGATCCCTCCCCCTTCCAGGGGACCGAAAGTATTAAGTTGTGTGTCTAGATGTTGCTTTATTTTGGCTTGCTGCCTTTGGTGAAAAAGGAGCCCTTCATGAGCACTTGGATTTTTGAATTTTTTAGTCTCTTTCTGTCTTTCTCTCTCATCTCTCCCTCTTTTTCTCCAGCCTCCTTGTCCCCCTTCCCAGCTCTGCTCAGTAGGCTTGATAAACAAGTTACTAACTTGTCTGGCAAGTAACTGATCAAGTAGCTAATTTGTCTAGGGCTTAGCTTCCTCATATAAAATCTATTTCTTTAAGTACCAAGTGAGGACTAAGTGAGCTCATTGCGACTATAGTCATCTCGTTTATATTCCATCAGTCCTGTGTTCTTCCCCAGGGACTCCAGCTTCTGTTTTCCATAACTGTCATCAACGTATCTATAGAAACCACCATAAAAGTCATTTCTAATGACTTATCTTTTTTCCCCCTTTTCTTTTGCATTCAGAAGGAGCTGCTTCAATTTGTTTTGCTCAGCAAGGTGTTGAAATTTCATCTATTGTCAGTACAGTTCTTCACCACCTTTAATGTTTTAATGCTGGAAAATGCTCATTCCTTTCCTTGAATTAATTTCTCACCTCTATTGGCTTTCTCTTTCTTTGTGCCCTTAGTAAGTTGCCTTATTATTTCCTCTTATTTTACAGGTTCTTTGTTTTCTATGGTTTTCTTGAGAGTGAAAAGCAGATGGTATTGAAAATTTCCCAAGCAATTTTCCTTGAAAATATGATCCTCCTCTGCTTTTTCTATGTTATGTTTAAATCCTCCCTCAAAGCTACAAGTTTTCACAAGCCTCTTGTGGTGGTGGAGGTGGTATTTGTTCTCTTTTAAATATATCCTCAAATGCCGACAGCTGTATTCCAGCTTTTTATTTGCTTCCAGAATTACATGGCATGCATATTCCTACAGTTTTGTTTCATTCACCTTCACACCATTTGGATCCTTGTCTTTGGTCTTGTATTCTTATTGGATGACAGAATGACAGCTCATGTTTAATTAACTTAATTTATTGGCTAACACTTGATATTAGCTCTTAATAATTAATTGTTACCATTGTTGTTATTACAATATTTTCTGAAGCTGGAGAGGAGGAGGACCTAGGTTGGCATCGGGGGATGGGAAGGGGATCTAGGGACCAAGGCAGTCCTATCAACTCCTTTTTCTAGTGTCTGTTAAAACCCCGATGTCTGTGTCTGGTCGGTTGGTTGGTGGCATAGTGGTAGGATCCAAACAGACCCCTCCCTTGATGCTACCCGCTACCAAGTTGGTCTGTGCCACACCCCAGCCTCCTCTCTTTTGTCTCTGCGAAGGTCCTAAGGGGATGCTGTTCCATTTCCCTCAGATTACATCTTGCTTCCAACACTTTCCAGAAAAGTTGCCTCTGGTAATTTTTTACAGCGTCCTTCCATCTCCAATTTATGTCACCTTGTTTCTCCAAGTATGGACAAGTAGAGGACACCCTTTCCCAGAGTCAGTGCTGGCACAAAGCGCCCCCATGTTGGTGGTTTTGTGGTCACTTTCACTGTGTGTGAGCGGGAGTGCGTGTGTGTGTGTGTGTCCCCATACTGGAGACAGGATATCAGTCCTGTCTCCGTGTTCTTCTCAAATCCTCTGCTCACAAAACGCCTGTTCAGTTGCCAGTGTCTCAGTCACCAAATCTCTTTGTCGACTGCATGCCCTTGTCCGTGGGGGTTAACACACTCAATTCTAATCATTTCTCTAAATGCTTGTTCTCCCCAGCTGACCCTGAGCTTCCATAGAGTTGATAAGGAAAATGTGTGTTGTAAGATGGCTCACCCAGCTCGCAAAGGAGTCCCAGCCCCTGACCCGGGCTCTTCTGGGTTCTTCTAGCAGCTCTGCTTCCCGCGCATGCGCACAAAGGGCGCTTAGCTTGCCGAAGTCCAAGGGTATAAGTGAACCCCGTCGTGCTCCGGGCTCAGACCGTGAGGGATCGCTCTCCTCTGACCCTGCTGGTGTTAAATAAACCTCCAGGGTCTCCGAGTGCCGCTTGGTTCTTCCATCAGGATCCAGTCCGGTTCCGGAACAGAGGGAAGACTGCTCTTACTCCATTCTTTCAACTGAACTTGAGGTAATTGTAATTTCCCCGACAGTATACGGAATAAGAGAGAGAGGTCCTGCCCGCTCCTCCGTGGTAGCATGGTGACATTTTGCGTAACTGATACAATCCACTGACTGTATTGAGATCACCCTGTTTTTGTTTGGGCCCGTTTATGTGTGTGTGAGTGTCCGCATGTGTGTGTCTGTTTTAGCACGTGTATTCATATTTAGCTGTGTGCAGTTTTCTTTGTTTTTTAGATTTTACTTATTTGTCAGAGAGACAGATGGCAGAGTGGCAGGCAGAGGCAGAGAGAGAAGCAGGCTCCCCACTGAGCAAGGAGCCTGATGGGGGACTTGATCCCAGGACCCTAGGATCAGGACCTGAGCGAGGGCAGCAGCTGAACGCACTGAGCCACTCAGGCATCCCAGCTATGTGCAGTTTTATCACAGGCATAGGCTGCTGTGAGTCCTCTGCCACGTCAGGGTATGGGAGTCTCCAGCCGCACGAGGATCCCTCCTGTGCTGTTTTATGGGCACACCCACTTTCCTCCCTGGAGCACCACCTCCCACAGCCCCTGACAGCCGGTGGCCACTGATCTGTTCTCTGGGTCTGTGATTCTGTCATTTCAGCGATGTTAAATGAATGGAATCGTGCTTTAATGTAAAGTTTTGAGGTTGGCTTCTTTCATGTGGTTTAATTTCCAGAAGATTCACCCATGTGGTTGTACCAAAGTTCATGCTTTCTTATTGCTGAGCAGTGTTCGATGTGGAGATGTACCCTAGTTTGTTCATCTGTTGAAAGGCTTATGGGCTGTTTGTAGTTTGAGCTATTAGAAAGCCGCTGTGAATGTGCCTGTATTTTTTTAAAAGACTTTATTTATTTATTAGAGCACGCACAAGCAGGGGGAGTGGCAGGCAGAGGGAGAAGCATGTTCTTCTGTGAGTGAGGAGCCCAGTGCTGAACTCCATCCTAGGACTCTGGGATCATGACCTGAGCTGAATGCAGATGGTTAACCAACTGAGCCACCCAGGTGTCCTGCCTTTTTGGGTTTTTGTGTGAACGTTAATTGCCGTTTCTCTGGGCCAGCACCCAAGAGTGCAATAGCTGGGTTGTATAATAATTGCATGTTTAGTTTTATAAGACATTTTCTAACTCTTTTAGAGTTCCATTTTATATTCCCACCAGCAGTGTATGAGTGATCCAAGTTCTTTGCATACTTACCAACATTAGGGTTGTCTTGGTTTTAATTCCAGCCTTTCGGACAGGTGTGTAGTGATACCTCATTGTGGATTTATTTCCTCAAGGAATAATGATGTTGATTATCTTTTCATGCACTTATTTGCTTTTTCTTTGTCTTCCTCGATGAAATGCCTGTTCATGTCCTGTGCATATTTTCTAATTGGAATGTTTGATCTTTAATCTTCAGTTTTGAGGGTTCTTTATATAGTCTAGATAGTAGTATTTTGTGGGATTTGTGATTTGCAGATTATTTTTTTCCAGGCCATAGCTTTGTCTTTTTATCTTCTTAACAGGGCTTTTTACGGAATAAACGTTTTTATTTTGATGAAACCAATTTTATCAGAATTTCCTTTTATGATTTATGCTTTCGGTGCCTAAAGAATTTCTTGTCTAGCCAAGACCTGGAAAATTTTCTCCAGTTGTTATTAAATTTTTTTAAAAATAATTTTACACTTAGCTACATGATCCCCTTTGAGGTTTGGGGTTTGAGGTGTGGTTTATGTTCAGTTTTTTGCCTCTGCAAATTTTCTTCTTGTTGCAGCATTGTTTGTTGAAAAAGGCTATCCTTGTTCTATTGTTTTTCTTCTAGTACTTTTGCATTTTTGTTGAAAATCAGTGAAGCACATTTGTGTGGGTCTCCTCTGTTCTATTGATCTGTGTCTGTTCCTTCTTGAGAACCACACTGTCTTGATTACTGTAGCTAAACAATAAGCCTTAAAATGAATGATTCCTCCTGCTTTGTTTTTCTTTTCCAAGGTTTAAAATATGCTATGGTCTGTGCCTTGCCGTATACTTTTTAGAATATCTTTATCTGTTTCTATAAATATCTTGTGTAGATTTTGATAGGAATTCATTAAATCTATAGATCAACCTGGGGAGACTTGACATCTTTACTACATTGAGACTTCCAGTTGCTGAACATGATATGTTTCTCCATTTATTTAGATCTTCTTTAATTACTTCCATTAGCATTTTTTAATTTCCGGCCTACAGATCCTGTACATGCCCTGTTAAATTTGTAACTAAGTATTTTATTTTCTTTGGAGCAGTTGCAAATGATACTGCATTTTAAATTTTGTTCTGTACATGTTCATTGTTAGTATGAATATGCAGTTGACTTTGTGCATGCTGAGCTTATAACCTGCAACCTTGGTGAACACATTCATGACTTCTGGAAGTTTTTTGGGGGTCCAGTCCTTGGGGCTTTCAAAGGTTTATTTATTTTATTTATTAGAGAGAGAATGAGCATGGGGTGGGAGGTGGGGCAGGGAAGAGTAGAGGGAGATGGATAGAGAAAATCCTCGAGGAGACTCCATGCTGAGTGCTAAGCCCGCTGTGGGGCGTGGTCCCACAGTCCAAGATCATAACGTGAGCTGAAGTCAAGAGCCAGCAACTTAACAGACTGAGCTACCCAAGTGCCCCAGATTCCTTGGTATTTTCTGTCAGTCATCATGCCATCTGCAAATACAGATGGTTTATTTTTTTCCTTTCCAATATGTATAGATTATATTGTTTTTTTCTTTGCCTGAGTGCAGTGGGTAGGCCTTCTAGTATTCTCTTAGATAAGAGTGTTGAGAGTGGTAGACATCCTTGCCTTGTTTCTGATATTATTAAGAAAGTATATGGTCTTTCAACACCAAGTACGGTGTTAGATATGGTGTTTGGTTTTTGTTTTAGTTTGTTTTTGTAGATGATATTTTTAAGTTGATTGGGTTCCCTTCTATTCCTGATTTGCTCAGAGTATTGACCAGGAATGGGGTTGGATTTTGTCAGACGGTTTTGCTATATCATTTTTCTTTCTTTCTTTTTTTTTTTTTTTAGCCTGTTGCTATGGCAGCTTACAGTGATTGGCTTTTGAATTGGCCTTGTACACTGAAATAAATCCCACTTCTTTTTATTCATTGTCGAATTTGCTAATACTTTTGTTAAGGATTTTTGCATCTTAAGTCAACGAGAGATACTAATCTGGATTTTCCATTTTTATAAATATCTTTATGTATGTGTGTTTTCCTGCATTTGTAGAGAAGAATTTATATACAGTTGGTGTTTCTTTTCCTCAAAATGTGTTTATGGAATTCTCCAATAAAACCATCAGGGTCCAGAGATTTCCTTTTTTATGAATGTTAAAATTATGAATTCACTTTCTTTAATGTTTATAGGCCTATTCAGACACTGTTTTGTCTTCACTTGAGTTTTGGTAGTTAGTGGTTTTTGAAGAATGGTCCATTTCTTCTGAGTTGTTGAGTTTATGAGTGCACAGTTGTTTGTGATAGTTCCTTATTATCTTTTTAATGGCTTTATGATCTGTAGTGATAGCTCCCATTTCATTTCTGGTATTGGTGACTTGTGTCTTCCCTTTTTTTATTTTTTCGGTCAGGTTTTTCTTGAGTTTTATCGTTGTTGTTGTTTTTTTTTTTTTTCCCCAAAGAACCAGGTTTTTGTTGATTTGATTTCTTTGTTTTCCTGTTTTCAGTCCATTTTTGCTGTTGGGTTTATTATTGCTTTCTTCTGCTTGCTGTGGGTTTCTTTTGTTCTATTCCTATTTTTTTAAAGATTTTATTTATTTATTTGACAGAGATCACAAGTAGGCAGAGAGGCAGGCAGAGAGAGAGGGAGAAGCAGGCTCCCCATTGAGCAGAGAGGCGCGATATGGGGCTCGATCCCAGGACCCTGGGATCATGACCTGAGCCGAAGTCAGAGGCTTTAACCCATTGAGCCACCCAGGTGCCCCATATTTTCCTATTTTCTTGAGGTAGGAACTTAACTTATTTGATCTGCGATCTTTCTCCTTTTCTAAAATAAGCATTTAGTGCTGTTGATTTCCCTGCCAGCTCTGCATTAGCTGCGTCCCACATATTTTGATACACTGTATTTTCATTTTTATTTAGCTCTCTGTATTTTTATTTTCCTTGAGATTTCCTTTTGGACCTATTGATCATTTAGAACTGTTTTGTTCAATTTCCAAATGTTTAGAGGTTTTTCCTATTGCTTCGTTGTTACATTAAACAAAACAAAAAAAAAAGGCGCCTGGGTGGCTCATTTGGTTAAGCAACTGCCTTTGGCCCAGGTCATGATCCTGGAGTTCTGGGATCAAGTCTCATATCGGGCTCCCAGCTCCATGGGGAGTCTCTTTCTCCCTCTGAACCTTTCCCCTTTCATGCTCTCTGTCACTGTCTCTCTCTCTCTCTCAAATAAATAAATAAAATCTTAAAAAAAAGGATTTGTTTATTTGAGTGAGAGAATGCACATAAGTGGGGGTGGGGGCAGAGGGAGAGAATCTCCTAGCTGACTCCCAGGGAACTTGGAGTTCGATGTGGGTCTTGATATCACAACCCATGAGGTCATGACCTGAGCTGAAACCTACAATCAGAGGCTTAACTGACTGAGCCACCCAGCTGCTCTGTTACCACTTTTTAGTTTGGTTCCATTGTGTCAGAGAAAATAGTTTATATGATCTCCATTCTTTTAAATATGTTGAGGTTTATTTTGTGTTGTGGGGTGCAGTTTCTCTTGGTGAATGTTCTTGTAGTACTTTAAGAAAGCACATATTCTGTTGTTAGGTACAGTGTTCTGTGTATATCATTTAGACCATGTTGGTTGGCTATGTTCACATGTCCTGTATCATGGATGATTTTCTGTCCGGTGACTCTATCTTTTGCTGGGAATTGGGTGTTATTATTACCATGTCTATTTCACTTTCGAGCACCTATTTTTAACAACTTCAACTTCTTCCTTTTTTTTTGTCTCTGTTATTTGGTGAGTACATATTTAGGATCATTCTCTTACTCTTTTTTA
>NC_045631.1:11426195-11459120 GCF_009829155.1 Mustela erminea
CCTTTTTTATGAATGTTAAAATTATGAATTCACTTTCTTTAATGTTTTTAGGCCTATTCAGACACTGTTTTGTCTTCACTTGAGTTTTGGTAGTTAGTGGTTTTTGAAGAATGGTCCATTTCTTCTGAGTTGTTGAGTTTATGAGTGCACAGTTGTTTGTGATATTTCCTTATTATCTTTTTAATGGCTTTATGATCTGTAGTGATAGCTCCCATTTCATTTCTGGTATTGGTGACTTGTGTCTTCCCTTTTTTTATTTTTTCGGTCAGGTTTTTCTTGAGTTTTATCGTTTTTGTTGTTGTTTTTTTTTTCCTCCCCAAAGAACCAGGTTTTTGTTTATTTGATTTCTTTGTTTTCCTGTTTTCAGTCCATTTTTGCTGTTGGGTTTATTATTGCTTTCTTCTGCTTGCTGTGGGTTTCTTTTGTTCTATTCCTATTTTTTTTTAAGATTTTATTTATTTATTTGACAGAGATCACAAGTAGGCAGAGAGGCAGGCAGAGAGAGAGGGAGAAGCAGGCTCCCCATTGAGCAGAGAAGCGCGATATGGGGCTCGATCCCAACCCTGGGATCATGACCTGAGCCAAAGTCAGAGGCTTTAACCCATTGAGCCACCCAGGTGCCCCATATTTTCCTATTTTCTTGAGGTAGGAACTTAACTTATTTGATCTGCGATCTTTCTCCTTTTCTAAAATAAGCATTTAGTGCTGTTGATTTCCCTGCCAGCTCTGCATTAGCTGCGTCCCACATATTTTGATACACTGTATTTTCATTTTTATTTAGCTCTCTGTATTTTTATTTTCCTTGAGATTTCCTTTTGGACCTATTGATCATTTAGAACTGTTTTGTTCAATTTCCAAATGTTTAGAGGTTTTTCCTATTGCTTCGTTGTTACATTAAACAAAACAAAAAAAAAAGGCGCCTGGGTGGCTCATTTGGTTAAGCAACTGCCTTTGGCCCAGGTCATGATCCTGGAGTTCTGGGATCAAGTCTCATATCGGGCTCCCAGCTCCATGGGGAGTCTCTTTCTCCCTCTGAACCTTTCCCCTTTCATGCTCTCTGTCACTGTCTCTCTCTCTCTCTCAAATAAATAAATAAAATCTTAAAAAAAAGGATTTGTTTATTTGAGTGAGAGAATGCACATAAGTGGGGGTGGGGGCAGAGGGAGAGAATCTCCTAGCTGACTCCCAGGGAACTTGGAGTTCGATGTGGGTCTTGATATCACAACCCATGAGGTCATGACCTGAGCTGAAACCTACAATCAGAGGCTTAACTGACTGAGCCACCCAGCTGCTCTGTTACCACTTTTTAGTTTGGTTCCATTGTGTCAGAGAAAATAGTTTATATGATCTCCATTCTTTTAAATATGTTGAGGTTTATTTTGTGTTGTGGGGTGCAGTTTCTCTTGGTGAATGTTCTTGTAGTACTTTAAGAAAGCACATATTCTGTTGTTAGGTACAGTGTTCTGTGTATATCATTTAGACCATGTTGGTTGGCTATGTTCACATGTCCTGTATCATGGATGATTTTCTGTCCGGTGACTCTATCTTTTGCTGGGAATTGGGTGTTATTATTACCATGTCTATTTCACTTTCGAGCACCTATTTTTAACAACTTCAACTTCTTCCTTTTTTTTTTGTCTCTGTTATTTGGTGAGTACATATTTAGGATCATTCTCTTACTCTTTTTTATATTTCTAATACAGCGCCCAACGTATAATATATGCTTTCATAAAATATTCCCTGAATGATTTGGCAAGTTAAAATTACATAAGTGAAAGATAGAAAATACTTCACTTTCTCAAGCTATGCTTTTATCTCCCCTGCTTATATAAATTATGCATCAAGTAGTTTTCAAGTAAATCTCATTAGTTTTTCATTTTTTAAAAGATTTTATTTATTTATTTTAGTGGAAGGGGGAAACAGAGACAGAATTGTGAGAGTGAGAGGAGGAGAAGTGTGAGAGGGAAGCTCAAGCAGACTCCATGCTGAGCTGGGAGCCCAATGTGGGGCTCAATCCCAAGACCCCAGGATCATGACTTGAGGCGAAACCAAGAGTCAGACACCTAACCTTATAGAACCACTCAGGTTCTCCCATTTAGGTTTTTAAATGTAGATTCAGAAATTGTTAAGTTTGAGAAAGAGAAAAACTTAGTAGAAAAAGCACGACTTTTGAGTGATTTTAAATAGATTTGATTTTAAATATGAGCTCTGTGACCATATAGATAACTTACCTTTAAATTTTCAGTTTCTTAACTGGTAAATGAAAATGATGGCCGTCTGTCACTTAGGAAAGTTTCAGTGACAGTTTATAGACTGCTGGTTTCAATAACTACATACAATGGGTTTACTTAACAGGAAATATCAGAGGTGGTTTGTTTCAGGTGTGGCTTGATTATTAGCTATTCAGGAAACAAAGTAAAGCCACAAGGAGGTATCACTACACCCCTGTCTGCAAGGCTAGAATGAAAAATAGTGAAAACTGTAATGCTGAGATTCTATTTCACAACCACTGGAATGGCAAAAACAAAACAAACAAACAAAAACTACCCAACAAAAACTGGCAAATAGAGTATTAGGATATGGAGCAGTTAATCGAACATTGCATTGCTTGGTGGGGGAAATAGCAAATGGTACTACCATTTTGGAGAACTGTTTGTAATGCTCACAGCAGCTATATTCTCCATAGCTAAACCCTGGAAAAACCCAAATGTCCATCATTGTGTGACCGGATAGAAAATTGCAGCATGCAGTCACCCAGTGGCATATTATTCAACAACACGACAAGACAGGGCACTGCTGTGTATGAACACGTGCATGGAGCTCAAAAATACCATATTCAGCAATTGAAGTCAGCCATAAAAGGATACATGTTGTGTTGTGATGCCATTTATCCATGGTATTGGAAGTAAGATGTGGTGGTTTCCAAGGTGTGTCTAGGAACTGGTGTGAAGAGGTCATAAGAGACTTTTCTGGGGTAATAGGAGTGTTCTATATCTTATTTCTAGTGAGGTTACTTGGAAGTATGCAGTTGTTAAAACTCATTGAACTGTACACTTAAGAACTGTATTTTATTGCATGAAAATCATACCTCAGTGAAAATAATCATGTAATACAGTAGAACATTAAATAAGGAGAAAGATTTGTGGGACAGGCAACAATAGAGGGAGCTCACTGTGGTCATGTAGTCACTTTCTTTAATTTTTTTCACTAGGAATATATCCTTTTTAAAAAAAATTGTTATTTTTGAATTTTTAAAAAAATTTATTTACTTATTTGACAGACAGAGATGACTAGTAGGCAGAGACGCAGGCAGAGAGAAGGGGGAAGCATGCGAACTCCCTGCTGAGCAGAGAGCCTGATGCAGCACTTGATCCCAGGACCCTGAGTTCATGACCTGAGCCAAAGGCAGAGGCTTAACCCACTGAGCCACCCACGTGCCCCACCCCAAATTGTTATTTCTTAAATTGTAGTATGTCAGCATATTCACTAGGTTTATTTTATTGTCAAGAGAATTTTGAGCTCAGAGAGGTCCAATGGCTTGCACAAGGTCACATAGCTAGTAAGTGCACAAAGACTCCAAGAGCCCAATCTTCTACCGTCTTTCTGGCATCTGCCACAAGATCTGGTGCATAGTAGGAGTACAATACACAGATGTAGGGTGAATGAAAGTATTTGCAATGTGTGCTGGTATCAGTGTACCTCACTCAGGTAATGGAGCCACAGATTCAGGAATGTACGAGAAATACAGTGGTGTGTCTTCATGCTAGGGTTGGTGCAAAAGCTGGTCTTGAGGTTCCTCCTACCTGGGAATAGTTTATTTGTTCTGTGGGTAAATGTGCCCAGGGCAGTTAGGGTCACTGAATTGAGGGCATGCTGGAGGATGGACCACAGTGACCATGCGGTGATGTGTCTGGGTCCATATGTGGGCTGTGAAGAAACTAAGTCTGAACCACATTTCCTGGCTCACTACTGTGGACTGGGAAGCAAGAGGCAAGAACATTTATCTCCTTCAGGGAGGAGAGCCCAGAGGTTTTTTTGTTGCACAAAGCTTTTGTCATTTCCTTGCTTGTTGTATATTCTGCATGTTCTGCATCTAACCAAGGCTGTAGAGTTTGTGGGGCCTTCTCTATACGTTGTGGAGGACCTTCTTTAAGCAAAATCGAAATTAAAGTTTACTTCAAATTAAAAAAAAAATGACCATATAAACATGCTGTAGGGCTCCTCCTCCTAAGGTCTTGGAAGGGCCCCAAGCATCCAAGGGGCCAATTGAAGCTTCAGCCTCGTTAGTTTCATGGTAAAATTGCCTCTGTGCCCCCAGATTGCACATATTCTGCATCCTTCCTGTGTCCTTCAGCCTGTCCCCTGACCGCTCATGTTTCCAGTCCTCCATTTGGCTCCAGCCTCGCAGAACTTCCCACTAACCCCCTGAATTTACCAGGCTGTTGGTTCTCATTTCGGCCCAGTGTTCCCTTCTTGGAACACACATTTTGTGGGACCCCCTGAAATGAACTTCATAGATAATATAACCAAGCCACATTGCATATTTTAAAAATTAATAGGACCTAATTGTACTATAAAGGAGAAATAAAAACAAAAGAATTTTTTTGTAAAATAATATACATACCAATAAATAAATGCTTGGTCATGATGACACCAGAAGGTTAGACACGGACTCATGAATCACTAACCGCCCTCCTCTTCCCTCAGGGCTCAGTGTGTTTCAGTGTTGCTAAGAGCACAAGAGCATTTGAGACTCTGGTTTTAACATGCCTTATACCTACTCTCTGGATGGCCTCCCCCCCCCCCCGCCTTATTTCTTAAAATCGTTCAGAGCCAAGGCTCAAGACAGCAGCCCTCGATTAGCGAGTGCCCTTGCTGTGATGAGCGCTGGGTGTTGTGTGGAAGTGTCGAGTCGATACATTGTACACCTGAAAGGAAGAGTACATTGTATATTAACTAACAGGAATTTAAATAAAAACTTAAAAAAAAAAGACATGGGCTCTCATCTCACCTCTTCCAGAAGCTTCCATTGACCGCTAACAGCTCCAGAGGCAGTCAGTACCTACTGATGTCTGAGTTGATTAATACTATTAAATATTTATGTCCAGAGTTAGAGGTCATGATAGACTTACAGGACTTCAGGCAGAGATAAGGCTAGACATGTCTGTATTTATGAGGCCAGAGGCTGGAACAGAAAGAGAAGGAAGGGAAGCAGGAGGAGGAGTCTGTTGCAGAAGTAGTGTGTCATTGCATGTGAAAGCCTAGTTTGGAGTCTCTGTTCTTTCTTTTCCCAGATGTGTGACACTAGGCAGTTTCCTTAATCTGCATCCAGGTCTCCTCATCTGTAAAGCAGCATTAATAACAGCACCTAGCGTGAGCACATAAGGCTGTTGAGGGAGGGAAACCAGGGGCATGGGCTTGCAAAGTGCTCACATAGGGACTGGCACCTCGTAAGTCCTCGCTTAAGAGGGCTTTGATTTCAGAACAACTACCCTCCCGGATTCCTGGATAGACTAGTCCAGGGACTGGCAGACTTTTTCTGGGAAGCACCAGAGAGTAAATATTTTAGGCTTTGCTGTCCTACCGGGTCTGTTGGAATGAGTCAACTTGCTGTTGTAGCGTGAAAAGAGCCCTAGACAATATGTAAATGAACGAGTGCTTCTGTGTTCCAATAAAACTTTATTTTCACCAACAGCTGAGTTTGGCCCACAGGCTGTAGTTTGCCCACACCTGTGCTATAGGATGGGCTACTAGCGCAGTCTATACATGGGAGTAGGGCAGTATAACAGCAGGCTTGGTATGCATGTCTTTTATTTTTCTTCTAAGGAAAATAGAATTCTATTTTATGATCTGTTCTGTATCCTGTTTTCTTTTTATTTAGCAACATCTTGAGGATGTATGTTAGGTAAATAAATATATCTGTTCAGGCCCACGTTTTGCGCCCGTGGTAGTGATGTATTACATGGGGATGAGCCATCATGTATTCGGTCATTACTCTGTTGCTGGAGATGCAGATCCAGTTTTGCCTGTCGTGGATTATAATTATGAGTTTGTGATGTTAATATTTTTCTCCTGCCAGACTGTGTGGTGTAGGAAGGCAGGAATACATGCGAGCTGTTCAGTTCATGTGTGGAACACGGGAGGCCTAATGCTCTCACCTTCAAACATGCCACCATCTTGGCTTCTCCCAGACAGTAAAATGTGGATTTCAGACAGACTGGTGTGAGGGACAAGGACTAATGTTTGTAAAAGATCATGGAACCTGCAGAGTAGATGCTCTGCCCATCTAAAGGATCACGAAGGTGCCAAGCATCTTTTCTGGCTTCAAACATCATTTATTTTCTAGTTGGCCGAAGAGAATGTACTCATTTCCCCTGAGAGATATCTTTTGTATCCAGGCACATAAGTGAACAGTGCTGCTCTAAAGATCTTCAATAAAGAAATCAGAAAGAGAAATTTAAAATGAGAGCAGGAAAACTTACCTGGTGTCAGCATTCACTGGCCGTGTGATACTGTGAAAGTTCCCGCTGTCCTCTCTGATTGTGCAAGGGAATCTTGGTTTCTCTCCGTTTGCACTCCCACTTTCTGTTTTTATCTTCTCTATCTGGAGATGTTCTCAGGAGTGGGGAGACCTGAGGGCAGGCCTGTGTTGACATTCGGGGGTGTAGGAAGAGGGGATGGATTTAGAGAGTGACTGTCATTGAGGATCAAGTCCAGGATTACCATGAAAGGTAAGTTCAAAGAACTGTGCAACATTTGAAGGTTCATGGAGACTGGGGTTCCATGCAGGAATCCCAGCTCTGTGTGGCCTGCCTGCCAAGCAGGGAAACTGAGGCAGGAAAAAGGATTGGTCCAGCTCACCCAAATCCAAGCTCATGGCAGAATAAACCATCATCTCCCCAGGAAGAAGTGGCTTAAAAACATGGTAGGGCTGATCTCATGGTGGAGCTTTGGAGTGTGCAATCCTGTAAGGCTGGAAGGATCCAGAACATACACACCCATGCTAACATGATGTGTTCTCTATTGTACAGTTTTCTTTCATTCAGCCACCCTAGTCTGGGCCTTCCCTCTCATATGACACTCGAGCCAGATTTCCCAGGCAGTGTCTCAAACCAGGAAGGATCATGATGCCACAGTCCTGGACGGTTTCTGTTGATGCGTGTCTGGTCTGCAGAGAGGCAGCTTCCCATAGACGAGATGCACTAAGAGATCATAGGCTTCCACCCTGTAAGCCTTGTGTGTCCATTTCTTCCTAATTCCAGTGAGATTGTTGGACTTGGTTCTGTCGGCAAAAATGCATGGCCTGTGTGTTTTGTGCAGGTCCACCTGTGGTCCCTGACCCACAAAATATAGCAATCACTCACAGAGCTGTGTTCCCACGTAGAATTTCAACTGCACTAGACACGTGCTCCCAGAAATCCTCTGAGAGGAAGTGATGTGTTACTCATAGTGCAGAGGCTCTTGGCTAGTGGAAGAGATGCATTCGGTTCATGCCACAGGTTGGCTGTTTGTGGGAGAACGGACTGGCCCCAGGATCTCCCTCCATCCCCTGAATGTTAGATCCCTTTGAAATTTACCATTCCCCTATTCTGCCAGCTCAGGATGATTCCCATATAATGTGCAGAGGGTGGGGTGGTCTAGGCCCTGAGTTTGACTGACAGATGTTTACTGTGTTGTCTCTCACCTGTGTATTGTTGGTGGGCGTGGTTCAGGGCTCAGAAGAAGGCAGGTTTGGATTGAAACACCAACGGTTCTGCTACCTAACAGCTGAAGGAATTTAGGCCAGTTAGGGAAAAAAAATTTTTTTAACTTATATTTTTTAAGTTCACTTCCCCGATTATTTCTTCAGGACCAGTGTAAATGGGTAGAGTTGCTGAATGAGAGTTTACTCAATTTAGGATTTTTTTTTTTAATATTTTTTTTTAAAGATTTTATTTATTTTATTGACAGAGAGAAATCACAACTAGATGGAGAGGCAGGCAGAGAGAGAGAGAGAGGGAAGCAGGCTCCCTGCTGAGCAGAGAGCCCGATGCGGGACTCGATCCCAGGACCCCGAGATCATGACCTGAGCCGAAGGCAGCGGCTTAACCCACTGAGCCACCCAGGCGCCCTCAATTTAGGATTTTTATACATACTGTTTTTTTAGCCTCCAGAAAGCTACTATCGATGTATAGGCTTACCAGCAGACTTTGAAAGGCATTCTAATTTCTTTTTCTATTATAAAACTAGGTTTTATAATTATTTTTGTCTTCTCCTCAAAGCTGATGTGAAAAGTATTATCATTATTGTGCCTCTGAGGTTTTTTGTGATGCAAAATCTGTTATTATGTATGTGATTATGACTTTTGCAGTTTTTAGGGGCTTGAGGGCCCATTTTTATTTTTATTTTTATTTTTAGAGTGGGAGGGAGAGAGAGAGAGTCTTAAGCAGGCTCCGTGCTCAGTGTAGAGCCGAATGCATAGCCCAATGCAGGGCTCAAATTAATGACCCTGAGTTAATGACCTGAGCTAAAAATCAGGAGTTGGATGCTTAACCAACTGAGCCATCCAGGCACCCAAGGGCCAGTTTTAAAAAATGTGTTTTCCTTTCATTGTTGTATAAGAACTCTTTACATAGTAATACTCTCAGCTCTGCATCTGTCCGGTATGTTGCAAATGGATTTTCCTTGACAGTCCTTCTCTTTTGCTAGCAAGTTTTTAGTTTATAGGGATTTTTATTTTTAGGTGATCATATGTCTCCATCTTTTCAGTATGCTTGCTTTCTTTGTAATTGCCTTTAGAAAGGCTTTCACTTCTTGTCAGTCGCAGCTGAGGAGCTTTGCATATTGAAGATTTTTCCTGTAGTTTGATAAATTTGATGCCTTATCGCCTGGCTTTCTAGATCCACCTGTCTCATTTTTTTTGTTTTGTTTTGTTTTGTTTTTGTCCTCCTTGTGTTCCTGGTACATGTGTCTAGGTCCAGTCTCTTTTTGGAGCTTCTGCAGGTTGGGGATGGGGAGGGCAGGGGCGTGGGGACTGTCTTAGGAAAACCCTGTTATTCCTAGACTTTTTTTGGGGGGTGGGTAGTCTCTTGGCCTCTGAATGACTAGCCTCTGAAGTCCAGCCCAGGGCTTCTCACCAGTAGGATTAGCTTTGTGGATGTGTCATGTATGTCACTGCATGGGGCTCTGTGCTTAGTAAGACCTTGTGCTTGGTTTAATTCCCTGCTGTCACCATTTTAACATTTTCGAACAAAGGGAACTACATTTTTATTTTGCATTAGATCTTACAAGGTATGTAGCTGCTCCTGCCAAATAGTTCCACCACTGACCTGTGGTTTGGGTCCTTCTTTGTTGGGGGGCTGTCTTCCGCATCGCTGGATGACTGGCAGCCTCTCTGGCCTCTGCCTACTAGAGGCCAGTCACAATATCCCCTTCCCAGATGGGACAGTCACACGGGTCCCCAGACATGGCCAAGTTCTCAGCCCCTCCTGAGAACCACGTGGGCAAGAGAGATCCCTCTGGCCACCCTGCCCACCAGAGTGTGCCTCTTTCAGCACCTGTTCCTCCCTGTGGTGGTGGGGGGGACATCCACTCTGTGCCAGGACCTGGGCTGCGAACAACCAGGCAGACATTGTCCCTGTCCTCATGAACCGATAAACCCCGGAGGAGACCAGCAGTAAATAAGATGTCTCAGAGAGCGGCCAGACAGGAAGAAGGTAAAATGAGGGGTGGTGGTAAAGAGGAGGTGAGGAACTCTGGTGGACCTCTCCAGGAGGTGCTGCCTGAGCTGCTCCCAAAGGAAGAGCAGTTTGGGGAGGGATCCCAGCGCCAGAATCAAGCTGGTGGCATCCCAGAGCTTGGACGGCTGGCAGGTGTGTCGGGAACAGGGAGGCTGAGGGGTGTGGGTGAGGGGTGGCGGCAGGTCCTGGGCCGCTGGGACTTTGATCCTCACACCTGCTCTGCTGGGGGAGGTTCAGTTGGGCATGTGGTGAGTTATGTTATGTTTCAAGGGTCTCCGATTTGGAGGTTGGGGCTGGGCCAAGGTCTAGGTGGGGCAGAAGGAAGCCAGCAGGCTTCTGGGGAGAGGCAACCCTCAGGAGGCAGAGATGCTAGGAGGATTCTGGGGAGCACTGGTGCAGCTGCACTGGTGAGGGACAGTCTGGTTTTCACATCTCAGTCAATGACCAGTTTATGCCTGACACAAATGCACTGGCATTGTTAGATTGGGACGTGACTATTACAAGAGCTGGCAACTCTGAGCCTGCTGCCCCCTCGGACCAGTAAACCCCAGCTGGTGGGCTGCCTCCTGTTCCCACCACCCCCTCCTGTGGCTTTGTGGCATTGGATTCAACCTTGCCTCTGTGGGCCTCACTTTTCTCAAATGAGGGAGTGACTCCAGGTGGGCCAAGGGGCTCTTTTG
The DNA here is from genome assembly GCF_009829155.1 of Mustela erminea. Lineage (NCBI taxonomy): Eukaryota > Metazoa > Chordata > Mammalia > Carnivora > Mustelidae > Mustela > Mustela erminea. Next base: position 11,436,595 of record NC_045631.1, read on the forward strand.
GCCTCTCCCTTTTCAGGGACTGCAGTGAGAGGTCCCAGGACCCTCTGGCCTGTGGCTCCTAGGATGCCCAGATGAGCAAATATTTCTGGAACGATTACTATGTGTCACGTCCAGGGCTGGGAGGGACTGCTCCACCCACCAGGAAGAGAGAATTTCAGATCAGGGCAAAGCGGGGCGTGGTCAAAGGGTGTGACCCATGTTCCTGGAACTCCTACTGTGTGCAGGCTGCCCATCTCCCATTCACCTCATTGGCTTATCTCACGGTCATATGAAAGGGGGTTATTTTACAGAGACCTTAGCAAGGGAGGTGTCCACAGTGCCTGTGCACAGCCCTGCTGGGCCCCCTTTAATGCCAGAGGGAGGGACACTGTGATCCACACCGCCCCCCCCAAAACACACTGCCCTAGCTACAGGCAGTGCCCTAGTGGGGCCAGGAACCGCTCTGCTCACAGCCAAGGAAGCTCTGGGGCAGGTGTGTGAGCTGGCCTGAGAGACACCCCCCATGTGCCCCTGTTCCTCTGTGGCTCAGTCCCTCCTTCTGGTCATGGTCGTGTGCACGGTAGGGAGGCTGGGGCCCCACGTGGCCCAGGAAAAGCCTGAGTGTTGGGGTGTGTACCAGCTGCTTCTAGAATATGATTTAGAACTGAATTGAATTCTGACAGGTAGGGGGGTTGGGATATGGACCCTAAAAGCAATGGCCTGGGGAGTCAGGCTTTCACCTTTGCCGGACATTCTTTCCTAGATGAGCCTGGGCAAAAGACACTTGCTGTCTCTGTGCAATGGGTCTAATAATGGCTCTGGGGGAAGCTTGGGGTCCAGGGGCAAGCCCTCTCTTGGCGACTCAGTGGTGACTCTGCCTAGGGGTGCTCTGGTGGTAACCCTTGTCTCAGGAACTGTCAGAATCCTATACACGGAGGAGCCCCAAGGTGTTCCTGTCCATTCCCTAGCCAAGACCTTTTGCTGGAACTTTCTCCCAGCTGAGGGGCATCCCAGCTCCTCTGGGGGCCCCATGGCAGAGTCTCATGGAAGAAGTGCCTTCGGGCCTATTCTTTCTCGGGTGTAACTGTGGCCTCTCTCCTCTAGGAAACTCAACAGGGGACAGTGCGGGAGCTGAATCACTTCCCTCCTGGGTCATTTCAAGGGAGAAAGAGAAGTTTCCTGAGTGCTTTTGGTCCTCTGGGAGGCTGGTCTCTGAGGAGGACGCGAGAACCAGGACACTGTGTCCAAGGGAAGGCCGAGTGGGGCGCTGGGCTGGGATCTATCTCCTGGATGGCCCTTCTCTCCGCTGCAGCCCAGAGCAGCTGTCTAGGTGAGGGGACAACGGCTCTCGTTCTGGGGATAAGTGTGGCTCTGAGTCCTGGCTCCACCTTCAACAGCTCTGTGATAGACAAGGGACCTCTCTGTGCCTCAGCTCCTTCACCTGCAAAATAGGGCCATTGGGCGTCTGCACTCCCTCTTGTAGTGACAGCGAAATCATTCAAGCTGGGTCCTCAGCATGGAGCCTCATGCAACTCGACTTCGCAGGGTATGTCAGCTGTCGAACCCAGCCGGGAGCCGCACTGAGTGAGTGTAACCCTCACTGTAGCTCCGTGAGGTAAGGCATTGCCACTACCGTAAGGCATTGCCACTACCCGCAGTTGGCAACATGACCCAGGGAGGAAGGTCTGGGTGGGGGGGCAGTGATCTGCCTCCACAGCTTCTCAGTACAAGCCTGGACAGCCTAAGATTGGTGGGTTCTCTGGGTGGCTTAGGCCAGGTGGCACCTACGAGCTGCCAGGTACTGGGAGCTTGGGGCTGTGCGCATGGGGCTATGCGCCTGGGGCTGGTAGGGCCTGCAGACCGCCCTGTCTGAGCAGCCAGCAATCTGGGTGGTGGCCAGAGAGCCATCCTCCTTGGTTAGAAACCTGCAGCCAGTCTCCCTGCTGTGCAGACACATAATTATATTTCACATTAAAGGGGAAGCTGGAAGCCAAGGGGGCCAGGGAGCCCTTTGAGGCCTGTGCTCCGGGCCCAGACCTGCCTCCTTGGTCCAATTCTGTGGCCCCAAGGCTGAGCAAAGGGTCAGACTGGTGATAAAATGGGGTCTTCCTGGGCCAAGGCCCAGCTGGGCAGTTCTGTCTGCCAGGATGAAAGGCCCGGGCCTGGCGGGAGGTTGAGAGATCTGAGGCCCAGACAATAGGCCCCAGGAGGCTGGGAGGGTAGAGCGAGTGGGGACAGGCTAGGAAGAAAGCCTGAGCCTTGCAGGGGTGGCAAGAGAAGAGGGTCACACGGGGGTCAAGTCAGCAGAGAGAAAGAGAGACAGGGAGAGAGAGAGAGAGAGTAGGGGGGAGGAGCACCAAGGAGAAAGCAGGAGATGGGAGAAGCCAAACAGAGCACAAGATGGGGAGGAGAGAGATGCTATTAAAGAGGGGGAAAGGATGTATGTATACGAGTGTGCTTGCCTGGTGTACAGAGAGAAAGGATGCCATGGGAATGATGTACAAGCCAGGATCTGTGTGCACATAGGCACACGTGCAAATACCACCCTGTGCGCACACGTATGAGTGTGTGTGCACCTGTGCACCTGCAGCCGTCATACCTGTCCGGGCGTGCATCTTGCCTGCTTGTATGCCGACCCCTGAGCGTGTGTACCCGGCTGTGTGCACGTGTGTGTACAAGATTCCCTTGCCTGTGTGTGCGCGTGTCCCTGGAGGACATGCTTCTGTGTGTGTGTGTGTCTGTGTGTGCGCGCGCGCTCCCCATTGCGCCAGTGGCTGGCGGTGTGTGTGCAGGGGGCGGCCTGGGGCTGGGGGCGCCCTGGGCCAGACTCCGGCCAGGGTGTGCGGGGGCAGCGGCGGCGCGGCGCGGGGCGGACGTGCTCTTGGCGGAGAGTTAGAGGAGTTGCCTAGCTGGGTTCTGGTGGCAGCGGGGCGCGGAGCTGGGTACGCGCCCAGCCTCTGCCTCCATCCAGCCCTCACCCTCCATTCCTCTCTCCCCGCCTTCCCCGGGCCTTGCCGCTGCCGCCGCCTCCCTGGGAACGGTAGCCGGGGCTACCGAGGGGCTGGCGCGGCCGGAGGGGGCGGTGAGGCGCGGGGCGCCGGGGCGTAGAGGGGAGCGCGCCCGGCCCTGCCCGGGATCAGATAACAGCCCGCGGGGGAGGGGGTGGGCCGGCCGCGCTCACAGCCGGACTGAGGGACAGATGCCAGCGGCGCCGGCCAGAGCGAGCGCCCCGCGGCCGGGGACGCCGTCCAGGCGCGCGCCCCCGACCCGTGGCTGAACTGGGCAGATTGGCGCCCCAGACCCACTCGCCCCTCGGGATGGAGCGCCCCCGGGGGCTGCCCTGAGGCGGCGGCGGCGATGCAGCCAGTGCTGTGGCGGCCAGGGCCAGGAAGGGACGCCCAGAGCTCTGAGGACGCTGAGCGCGCCGCGCCTGGGGCACTGACCCAGTTAAGTGCGCGGCTGCCCTGCGCCCGGCCCCCCGGGGGCTGGACTCCAGCTCCCTGAAGGCCTTTCCCCGGCCCCCAGAGCGAGCACGAGGTGGTGCTGCAACAGGGAAGGTGGGGCGGGAGGGATTTTTTCTTCCTCCGTTTTCTGGTTGTTTCCCCCCTCCCCCGCCTTGGTGAGCCATCAGAGGAAATGCTGACTGCGAGCTTTTCTTCCCCTGCCATGTCTCCAGCTACTGCCACTAGCGAACTTTGCTCCTTGCTAACCTTCGTCCTGGGGGCGCTCCGGGAAACTTTGAGGCACCCTCAGTATCCCTCTGGCTGTCTAGCACATGGGGGCTCGGGAGAGAGCGTGGGGAGGCACTTTCGCGCGCGGCATCAGTCCTACGCGTGACATTCCCTAAGACCCCAGGACTGGAGGGAGGGGTCAAAAAGGGGACTCAGTCCACCAGTGGCCCCGAAAATGCCCCCAGGCCCCATATCTCCGGATCCTTGGAGTCCTTTCTCTTTCCCACCTCCTGTGCTCTAATGGAGTAAAAATATTCTGGAAATGGTGTTTTCCGCTAGCCAGCCAGACGGCAACTCAAGCCGCACCTTTTTGCTTTTAGAAGTTAGCCTCGATTGCAGAGGGGATGACCCTTTAGCTGAGAAGCCCCCAGGGTTTCAGGGCAGGAGTCCCCCCTACATGCTCACCTCTGCTGTGGATGCCCAATGGGGAAGCGGGATAGGGAAAGTGGGGACTCAGTGGAGTGACCCCTGGGGCAGGGAGCTGCTGGGAGGGGGTGGTGAAGCTTCACATGGGAGTTTAGGCCCCAGTGCATGTCTGTGCTGCCTGTTCTGAGCAAGTGTGCCCTGCTCATATGAATATTTTAAAACCTGTGTTTGGAATGGGAGGTCACAGAAAAGTGTTTCTTTGGAGGTGGTCTTCTGTTCTGGGAGGTTCTTGCCTGCTCACAGTCTGGAGTTGCTGGGACTCGGGGCCACCATGTTACTCATTTCCTAGGGGTTGTACCCATCTAGGAGTGCTGCACTGCCTGTGACCGTTTCTACTTTATCCTTTGCTCCCAGTGCTCAGGCTGGAGCCCTGGGATAAAGTGCTGGGGACCTCCTGCCCCCCATATCCACCTCCCGGAACCCGAGTTCACAGGCTCTGTCTCCCAGGATCGTGGAGGCACCCACACGCTGCCGCTGAAATCAGCAGCCGCCTCCTCGAAGGTAGAACCCAGAAGGCGTTAGCCTCTGGCCTACCCCTTACTCCTCCCTTAGATGCCAAAGAAAAGTCCATCCTGCTACCTCCCTGGGAGCCCAGGCTCACTTTGTGCTAGGTTGCTCCTTTGTGGTCCCTCATGGGGCCTCCTCCCTGGGCAGCTGCCAGAGGGCCGGAGATGGCCAGGGAGGAGGTCCCAGCTCTAGGCCTACTGGAGGGAGGCTTATGGTGGAATGGGAGGCTTATGTGGAATGCACTGTCCTCTGTTCAGAGAAAATCACCTCCCTCCTTGCACTGGGACCCCAAGGAGAATCCTCAGAGAAGTCTGCCCTCAGCTCTCTGATGGTCCCTTTCATCCAGCCGGGGGACTGGATGTTGGCAGCTCTGAGAAGGGGACCTTGGAAGGGCTCCCTTCAGTGGGGTCAAGACTCATTAGGGAAAGTGGGGTGCTAAGGGGAGGTACTTGCGTGAGCACTGTCGGAGGCCAGCACAGGTGCTCCGGTGGCCCAGACAAGAGGAAAGACCCCTGTTCTCTGCGGGTGCATGGCTAAAGAGGGGGTACTCTGTAAATTCTAGGGGTTGGCACTACTCTGACTTGATTGGCCTGTCCCTGGAGCCCCTAGTCATCAAGCCCACCTGCCACAGCAGACTGCCCTAGGGCTTCCAGATTGCTCAGGAGGGAGATGTGGTGTGGGTTGGCACGTGGTGGAAGGATGTTCCATGAGCTGTGCTGTGCTGGGAGAAAGATATGCCCAGAGAGGCACAGGGTCTTGCCCAAAGCCACAAGGCTAGTCAGGAGTTTGAGCAGAACCCTCCATCTTACTCTTCCCAAGCCAGGCAGCTGCCCCTGTCAGGCCTATTGTCCCAGGGCCATGGTGTCTGCCCGAGGCCGAAAAGGGTAGCGTTGGTGGCCCTGCGGCAGGGAAATAGTGGGGACAGTAGTGATGAGAGGAGTAACAGTAGCAGGGACAGCAGTGCCCTGCAGTTCTGCAGTGCTGGGCCGGACTCCGCCTGCGGGTGCTCTCCTCAGGCCCGGCCAGCCCTCTGGTGCCCTGGGCCACAGTTGGCAGCACCAGGCATGGCACCCGGAGGCCTTGGCGCACGTCTGGGGCAGAAGCAACTGCGTCATCACTCCTGGCAGCCTCTGTGGCCCTTGCCCGGCCCCAGGCTGCAGGCTGCCGGGGCCCCCTCAGAGCCCACCTGAGGCCCACTGTTCGTCTCGCTGCTCCCCGGCCTGGCTCGGGGCCGGAGCGGCCTGCTGACAGGTGCACCTGGTGTGTGTGGCTGGGCGCCCGCCAGGGCTTTGCTGGGAGTGACACACGGGCACACCTGCCCCTCCACTAGGGCCTGCAGCCAGAGCCCCACCATAGGCTGGATGAGGCCAGGAGGGAGGCAGCTCAGGGGTGGCAGGAGAGGTGGAGGCCGGGCCAGCCACTCGAAGGTGTGGTGGGTGTGGGCTCCGTCCCCAAGGCCAGCTGTGCCAGGGGAATTGGCTGCGTGAGAGGAAGACAGCAAAGGCCGAAGATGAAAGCAAGATAGCCGGCTGGAAACTGGGCCGCGGGCAGGGCAGGGAGGTTGGAGGCTTCAGAGGAGCCTTGGGGGTGAGGTGGGGGTGCTGGGCCGAGGCAGGCGGATTTTCCAGAGGAGCTGGGGCCGTAGGCAGGTCTGGAGCCCTCACTGGGCGCTGGCTCAGGGCCCAGCACTCTGCCACCTGATGTAATTTCCTAATGGCCTGCCAGTGCAGAGGTGTCCTTGGCTCCATTGTACAGACGGGAGACGTGAGGCCCAGGGAGGCACCAGGAGGGACTGGAACCTGTGTCCCTCAGATCCTGAGCCCTGGCGTTCCCCCTGCCCCAACCCCCAAGACAGAGCTGTGCCTTCCCCCCTCCACAGACACCCGCCTGGTGCCCTGGGATGTGTCCCGCCACCTCCCTGGGGCCTAGTGAAGGCCTGGGCTTGCAGTAGGTACTCAGGCAGTGCTCACGGGGTCTGCGTCTGGGCTGCTTTCTCTGGACGTAGAGGCCTTCATGGGAACTGTCTCCTTGCTGTGGCTGTGGTGCCGGGGCCTGTGATGGGCTGTGGGTTCTAGGGCTAGAGCCCCGGGCAGCCTCAGCTGGGACCCCACTGCAGAGTGTGGCATACAGAAGGTGCTTAATAAATTGGTGGAGATTATCTATACTCCAACCAAAGAGAGAGAGACCCGGCCCCTTCCCTCAAGAAACTCACTATTGGGGAGGAGGCTTTGGGGCAGACAGCCAAGGTGAGTGAAGCCCGTGGTGTGACTGTGGCTGAGTCACTTCTCTTAGCGTGCGGTTGCTCATCTGTGAAGTGGGATCAAAGCCTCAGCTGGGGAGGCTCCTGAGAACACCTGGGAGGGGAGAGTAGAAACGGAGCTTCACGGTGGAGGGGGATCTGAGCGGAAATCGGGGTGTGGAAAGGGAACTCCACGAAGGGGGAGAATGTGGACATGGTGGTGCCAGAGCCTTCAGCCTCTGTCATTCCAGGGCAGCCTTTCCTTGGACATGTGGGGACACTGAGGCCCAGGGAGGGCTGCAGCAAGAGAGGGCCTCAGACACAGGACTCCTGCTCCTACAGGGTACCCCTCCTCCCTCCCCCACTGATGGGCCACAGCTCAGATCTTCCTGTCCAGCTGCTGAAGTGGCAGCTGTGGAGGCAGTGTGAGGTCAAGGGGACCTGGGGGACCCCTAGGCCAGCCCCCCTCATTGGCCTTCAGCCCTGGAACACCAGACAGAGTACTATTTGCCCAGCCAAATAGGAGCAGGAGCCCCTTCCTCCGAGATCCCAGGGAGCCAGTCCACCCTGGCCCGGCATTGATGCTGCCCTAGAGTTCGTGGGAGCAGCCCCCTGGCTCCTGCCAGGGACCCATCACCCTCAACCATCTCCCTCTCCTTCCCTCACCCGTGGTCTGGAGCTCTTTCGAGGACTCAGGCTTCGAGAGGAGCTGGAGAACGACAAAATCAAGCCTTCAGAGTGGCTATGGCTGCCTGAACATCTGTTGTGAACTTGACACCTTCTGGGGGCTTTGGTTTCTGCCTCAGGCTCAGGAGCCTCCTGTGGTCCTTTCCCACCCCACCCCAGCTCAGAATGAAAGCCACACTCCTCGCTGTGGCTCCAGGGCCCTGCACCGTCTGATTCTCTGTACTCCCCTCTCTTCCCACCACTGCCTTCCTCTCCTCAGGCTACCCTGCCTTTCTCCTTGCTGCACCTCCAACACACAAAGCCTGCTCCTGCCTCAGGGCCTTTGCACTTGCCACTCCCTCTGTTGGAAACACTCTTCCCCACATCTCCACACAGCCTCCCCCCTCACCACCCTTCGGGCCTTGTCCAAATGCCACCTCCTCCATGAGGCCTCTCCTGGATAACACCATAGCCTCCTTTTACCCACCTTCCCTCTCCTGCTTTTTCCCTCTGTAGAATTTAATGTGACCTGCCACATTATGTTTCACTTGCTTGTCTTGCGTATTGCCTGTCTCCCCTACTGGGAGGCAAGCCCTTGAAGTGCAAAGTTTTGGGTTCAGTTTGTGACAACCATGTCCCCAGTGCCTCCAGCAGCATTCAGTGAGCAAGAGAAGCTCAGCAAACATGTGTGGAGTGAATGCGTCCGTTCAGCCATGCCCAGTGCCTGATACACCGAGGGTGCTCACAGCAGCGGTAGCTGCAGTTATTGTCCCACTCTGCAGATAAGAAGACCAAGCCTCGGGGAGGTGACATCACTGGCCCAGAATTGTGGGGCTCGTGGCGAGCAGAGTCAGCTTTCAGACCTTCTCTCTGAGCCCTTGGCCTGCCATTTGTCTATGTGAGGGCGAGGCAGTTGGCATGTATTTCAGGCCCCGACTCTGCATTGAGCTCTTTATGTCTGACCTTACCTGCTTTGAGCTCTGACCCTTGCCATGTCCCAGGCCGCTGGCTCACTTCCAGCTTAGGAGGGCTCCCACCCCAACTCCGTGGGGGCCAGAAGCCATTCCCATTGTAGAGTTCAGCAAACTGAGGTGCAGAGAGTCGGGGCCACGGGGTCCAGCGCTTCTCTTCTTGTTTGTGCCTCTCTGTGCCTTTCTTCCATAGGATATGTGGCAGCCTCCTGCGGGGGCTGGGGGCAGCCGAGGGGACGGTGTCTCCATTTCTTGCCCAATTAAGCATTTTCACATGCCCATTGGCCATTCGTTTCTTGTGTCAGTGTGCCCTACCTCCTTTGCCCCGTCTCTGTTTTTGAGCACATCTAGGTTTAAAATGTGTGTGTGTGTGTGTGTGTGTGTGTTTCAACATTTGCCACGATCAACTTTAGCAGCTTCCCAGTTGTAAGAAGAACCTACAAGCGTTCTAGTTGGCAAAGCACAACCCCTCCTGTTTCCCTGGATCGTCCCAGGCCTCTGCCAAGCTCAGGTTTACACCCCTTCTGTGGGTGAGCAGACAGATTCTGAGGGGCTGGGTCTCTGCCAGCGCTGCTTAGCTCCACCAAGCACCCACTGGGCTGTTGGGCCAGATGTGCCCAGGGTGGGGTACTGTCCCCGGACGCCCACCCTCTGGGGCAGAAAAGGGATCAGGTCCCAGTGAGCAGCAGAGTGACTGTCACCAGCCTCTGATCTGTCCCCGCCCTGCAAGTGGGTGACCTAGGGAAAGGGTGCAATAGGGATGTCCCTTGGGGGCAGGCAGGCTGAGGCCCAGAGAGGGACGGTCCCCAGCCAGAGGTGCTACAGCTCGTTAGGAGCAAGGTTGGGGGTGGTGGTCCAGACCCTCTATCCCCCAAAGCCTCCTTGCAGCTGTTTGGAGACTTACTTAGGAGAGCGTCTGAGATGGGGAGGTACTGAGCCGTGTGTGTGTGTGTGTGTGTGCGCGCGCGTGTGCACGCGTGCTCGCATCTGATGGAGAAACAGGCTGAGAGGCTGAGGGCAAGAGAGGTCCGGGAGGGGCTGTGCAACCCCCACCTCCTGCCCACCTCCCTCTCCTTCCAGCTGCAGCCTGAGCCCCCTGAGCTGGCGGCTCCAGCCCTGCAATTCTCCAGCACTTAAAGCAAAAATAAATCACTGCCAGCAGCTGGCGTTCCGGGTGGTAGCAGCCGCCTCCCTCCCGCCACCGACCCTATGCCTCTGGGCTCCTGGTTCCAGGCCAAGGCCAGGCCAGGCTTCCACTCAGGCCTGTGGGGGCCTGGAGAGCACTGGAGAGGGCCAAGGGCAGCCGGTCCCATCCCTGCATGGGCCTAGAGTTTGGCAAGGCTCCAAGAGCTGTCGGGGTCCCCTGGAAGGCGGAGGTGGAAGTGCTCGTGGGGCTCCTGAGGGTGCAGGGCTCTGGGGGCAGGTGGGGAGCTCCAGAGTGGGACTTCCCAGAGGCCTTTGCGATGGCCTTGTGGAGGGGGTTGTGGGCAGGGCCTGGGAATCCCCCACCCAGTCCACCCTCAGGACCCACCCCTGGCGTCGGTTCCCTCCCTTTCTCCGAGGGGTCCCTCTGGTCGGGGCTGAGTGCACAGGCTCCGGGCGGGGGTCTCGGGGGCCCTTCCTGCTCTGAGTACTTGCTGGGGCGTGAGTCTGGGGCTCTGGGCCCCGTGCCTCAGATGGCGGCTGAGGTGCGGGTGGGTGGAAGCGGATAAAAGAAACAAGGGAACGAACACAGAAGGCAGCGTAGACTTTGTCCTCTTTTCTCATTAATCATTATACTTTTTCATTACCCAAGTGTTCGATGCTCATGGTAAAGTATGAAGCCAGTGGAAGGGTGGCAGGCACCTTTCTCCTTCTCGAACCCTGTCTCCACCTCACCCCACCCCACAGCTTTATGTTCTTGAAGTGACCATTATTAGAGAACTTTCTGGACTGTCTGATGCTTACGCAAACATGTGAAGGTAGTTATATAAACATGCCGACATCTATAGTTCCCTTTCTCCTTTCTTCCTTTCTTGCTTTCTGGTTTTTTCCCCCATGGGATCACTCCATACCTGCTGTCCCTGCTGCTGCCCCAGCGCTCCAGACCCAGGGATTTCGTCCTCTCTCCTTTGATGGGCCTTGGGTTGAGGGCTGAGTCACAGTCTCCAGATCATAGAGTCTTAGCTGCGGAGTCTTTGAATGCGCAGAGCCCCCCAAGTGCACGGGTCACAGCTTCTTTGAGTTGTGAAGTTGTAGCCTCTTTGAGACACAGAGCCTAGAATTGCAGAATTGGTGCATCTTAGCCCTGGGAGAGGTGCCGAATCCTCAGTGGGGTACCTCCTTCCTCAGAACTCTCTGGGAGCATTGGGGGAATCCAGATCTCCTCGGCTCCAGCCAGAATTTCTGATGCGGAGGGTCTGGGGTGGAGTCTGGGAGTCTGAACTTTCCGAGCTCCCCACCGGCACAGCCCCCTGCTCAGCCCCCCGCCGGGAAGTCACTGGGCTGCAGGGAAGCTCCCGGATTCAGGCTAGGTCCCCCCCGCTGGGGGTCCTAGGGACCACTGTGCCGACCCAGCTGTCACTTGACACAGTCTGAACAGTGTGGGGAAGGAAGGTGCTGGCTGCAGTCTGCATAGTAGGGGGTGTGTGGGGGGTGAAGGGTCTCTGTTCGGGGAATTGGGATCCCCTGATTCATTCTTGCGCTGCTCTGTCTCAGGTGTCCACCACCTGCTTGGCCAGCCCCGTCATTCCCCGAACCTGGTTTGAACCGCATCTGAAAGACAGTGCCAGCCTTCTTCCACTGAGGGCCCCTGGTGGGGAGGACCTGCCAGCCTCAGTCCGAGAGAGGTGTGAGTCCCTCCTGCTGCTCTCCTACCCCAAGCCTCAGTTTCCCCATTTACAGAATGGGCATGAATACCGTGCCCACATCTGGGCATCCACTTTCTCATCCCCTCTTGGCTTTGGCTCTGCGGTCAAGGCGGGCAGGGCAGCTTCCTCCCTCTCTCTGCTCCCCCACCTTCTGCCATTCGGGCCGGAGGCGCAGCCATGCCCATTTTCTTGGCCTGCTGAGCTTCAAGCTGTCGGCAGCACCTGCCTGGCTGGGGCGGCCAGGCCCCCTACTGGGCCCCGGGAGCCTTCAGGACCACTGGAGGGGGTGCCCCCAGCAGTCTGCGGGGAAGCTGCAGTGTGGTCCTGCCTCTCCCTGGGGGCTGTGTAGTGAGGAGACCCTGGCCACCCTCTTCCTTCCCCTGCTGACCCTGCCAGCCCCCACCTCACGGGCACCCATGGGGCCTGGCCCTTATCCTGCAGCAGATGCTTTAGGCCTGAAGCTCCAGGGCCAGGTGACCAGGCTTTGGGCCCCATCCTGACCCAGCAACCTTCCTGGTGGTCGCAGGACAGGCTGTAGCTGGAGTCCTCTGGAACTGTGACCCGAGCCAGTGGTCTCAGTTTCCTCATCTGTGAAATGGGAACACTAGGGGAACTGGGTTGAATTAATCCATACACTTGAGGTAGTGTCTGGGTTGAGGAAAGAGTGCAAAGGCAGCGGTCCGGTGGGGGACAATCGGCCAGGTCCAGAGAAGAAGACAGACACTGGGACAGCGGGAGCAAATTGCACCCTGTGTTGGTATCCTGTGGCTGCCGCAGCAAAGTACTCCAAGCAGAGTGGCTTAAAATGACACAGATTTATTATATCCCAACTCTGGAGGCAGCAAGTCTGAAATCAGGATGTTGGCCGAGTTGCTTCCTACCCGAGGCTCTGAGGGAGAATTCTTCCAGGCCTCTCCTGGCTTCTGTAGCTGCCAGCAAGCCTTGGTGTTGTTTGCCTTATACATATACATCCCTCCAATCCACGTCTGGGTCTGGTCTTGTCATGTCTTCTCTTCTAAAGACACTTGTCACTGGACTTAGAACCCATCCTAATCTAGAATGGTCTCATTTCCAGATCCTTAATTTAATTGTATTTGCAAAAATTGTCTAAAGAAGGTCACGTTCACAGGTTCTGGGTGGACATATCTTTGTGGGGGGCTGTCATTCAACCTGCTACACATCGTCTACTTCGTCAACCAAGATACACTGTCCTGTATCTTGATTTTTTCCTTTTTCAGAAAAATACTCTATTTTAGTCGTGTATTTTGGAGTCCTAGAGCACTGGAGTTACATGCTTGGTCTCTGCCACTCACCAGCTGTGTGTCCTTGGGCAGATTTTATTTGATTGTTCTGCATCTCAGTTTGCTCACCTGCAAAGTGGGGATATTAATGGTCCTTCCTCCCCTGAGGCCATCAGGAGCAGTGAGAGGAAACACGCAGCGCTGGGGCGGGGCGGGTGCATAGATGACACCTTTTGTTACTACATCGATCAGTGAAATGGTTATGAATCCAAATTGCATTTCCCACGTGAGGTGAACTTCCATTTAGTTCTCCTGCCTCTTTCTGATGCCTGTCGGTCTCTGCCCAACGCCGGCGCTGTCACTGCCAGAGCGAAACCCAGGTACTTGGATCCTCATGCCTGGGGTTGTCCAAAAGTTCCAGAAATGGCCCTGTGGGGTCTGAGGGCCTGTGCCTTTGTGACTTAGAGAGCTGCCACTGCTGGGCCCTCCAGCTGGTCCTCCCAGGGCCCCCAGGTGTCAGCAGAGTTAAGCGTGCAGCACCCCCCCACACCACGCCCACGGCCACCAATGTCACCTGCCACCTAGACCCTGCTGGTCCTGGCCATGAAGAGTGGTACCTCTCCCTCAGTGGCTTCATTTGTCATTGGCTTGTTCTAGAGCCAGGTGAGCAGCTTTTCACGTCAACACACCTTCCTGTAGTTTTTCTGGGTGCCGTCGTCTCCTGCAAAGAGGTTACATTCGTGCCCTTCCTCATTCCCCCAGGTTGAGTCCCTGGGAGTCAGGTGGCGTGCCCCCGCTGCGCCAGGAGCCTGTTCTCGTCCCTGCGGCTCTTTGGGGCAAACCCCAGGGACAGGAGGCGGCTGCCTCATTTCACAGAGGCCAGAACTGAGTCTCAGAGAGGCCTGGCTCTGACAACCCAGTCTGCGTCCCCACCCCCTGAGAGCTGGAGGTGGCCAGAGGGAGGGGGCTGCATTTCCTTTGTACCGCCCCGCCCCCCCCCTTCCCCACTCTAGGCCACCAAGTGGCGTCCCTGTGGAGATGGCCCGGGCCTTGAGGAACCGCTGCAGTGCCTGGCCCGATGCCACATGGCCTCCAGAGCCTGGATGTCCTCTGCCCCCTCCCTTGGCTTCTCGTGGCCGTCAGGAATTTGAGGGGCTTCAGGTAAGCTCCAGGCCTGCTGGTGAAAGCAGCAGCCCGTGGTGTCACCCAGAGCCTTTATTTTTCAGGAAGTGGCGTGACCTTTCGGTGAGACTTGGCACCCAAAAATCATAATGGAAATGACTGTTTACCCAGTGTCTTCTGGTGCCAGGCGCTGTGCTCAGTGCTTTCCCGAACATTATCTCATTTAATTCTCAAAATTTTCTGGCCAGGCCGGGGGAGCAGGGCTTGAGAGATGAGCCACTGAGGGACATAAATGGTCAAACAGCATTTGGACCCAGACTAAGTAGTCCTATGAGTGGGCCTCAGTTTCTGTTCAAGGCCATGAAGTCTTCTAGGGATCCCGCAGGCCCTCCTGGGTTCTCCCCTGAGGGGCAGAGATGCCCTGGGCCAAGGATCTGGGAAATGCTCTGTTGGCCATGAGCCAGGTTGGCCTGGATTCAAATGGGGCTGGCCCCCTCTGCTAGCTGTGTGTCTCGTGGCAAGCAGCTTCACCTCTCTGAGCCTCAGTCCCTTATTCTGAGAAATGGGGCTAAGTCTACCCCGTTTAAACTGTGATTGTGTGTGCCAAGTATTAGAACTACTATAGAGTTCTAGATGATGGAGGGTTCCCAGAGTTCTGCCCATTTTGCAAGTGGAGAAATCGAGGCCCCAGGAGGAAGAGGGACTGGCAGAACTCACACCCACACTGAATGACCTGCTGTTCTCCATCCCCTGTGACCTCAGCCACAAGGCATGGGGCTGGTCCCTTGTTGTTTGCCCCCACAAGAGTAGAATAGAAAGACCATTGCTTGAGCACCTACTGCGTGTTGGGAGGTTAATGCAGAGGAAAGATTTAGGTCAAGGTTTTGCCTAAAGCTCTCAGGATGGGGCTTCCTCCCCTTTATCTGTTTCCTAGGTAGAGAAGGGACTTACATCTGTTTACCAGCCCCATAGCCCTGGAACCCCTGCCCCCATCCATTGCTGCATTTTGTGCATCCGTACATGTGGACAGTGGATGCATCAGGCTGTCTGCAGACCTCCATGAACGTTGTCTGCTGCCCCAGGCTGTGAAGGCAGTGGCTCTGCCCCTGGTGCGGGTGAAGGCGGTTGTGGGTTGCTCATTCGCTCATTTAACTGTGAATTTAAAGTGAAATTCATCCATGTGGCCTGAGTAGATGTTTCCGCAGAGGGTGGGCATGCTGGGGGTGGCAGCGTGGAGCAGGCACCCTCCGGGAAGGGTCTCTAGCCCCCGGCCCCACAGGGAACTGCAGTGGCACCAGCGTCGTCCACGGAGGGTTTCCAGCCAGTGGAGACTTTAGAGAGGCCTTCGGAGCCATCCCTGGGGCCCTAGGCAGGGGCGAGTGCAGAGAGGTCTTGTGCCACCTGCCTCCTGGGTACACGCGAATCCACCTAGACACACAGGGAGAAAGACTGCAAGGACAGGAAGCCCTGAGTCCAGCGCAGCCCACTGTTGCTTGGGCGGCCGATGAGCCTCACGGGCCCCTCTCCCTCCAGATCCTGCTTCTGAGCTTGGGCTGCTGGGCCCAGACCCATCCCCGCCCTCTTTGTTCCAGAACCCTTCTCCTCAGTTCTGGGTCCCTGCCTTCCAGTCCGAGGTCCCAGAGCCTTAGCTGACAGCGTGACCTCCTCTTTCACTGAGAAAATCAAAAAAGAGAACTTCTGCCCGCTCCCCGGTCCCCAGCCATGGCTACTCATGTCCTGGCCCCTGTGACTCTCAGCGCGCCCTCTTCTCTCTCCTGTGGATGGAACATGATCCTGCCTCATCCACTGGGCCCCCCACCCCTCTCATCTACAAAGGATCATTACCGTCGTGAGTCTCCCTCTCTCCGCTAGACACTTTCCTACAATCTGCACCTGCTTCTTCCAAAGGCTGTCATTAATCGCCCACCATAGGCTGGCACTTTCTCCAAGGACCAGGACACTCCAGGGGATGAAACAAAGCCCTGACGACACCCATTCATGGGAAAAACCCTCAGCAAACTAGGAATAGTGGGGAACTTTCTTGACTTGATAAAGACTAGCTACTACTATAGCTAACATCATACTTAACGATGAGAAACTGTGTTTTCCCACTAAGATTGGGTACAAAGCAAGGATGTCCCCTGTCACCACTCCTTGTTACCATCATACTGGAAGTCCTTGCAAATGCAATTCAGTGAGAAAAGGAAAAAAAAATTGGGAAGAAAGATAAAACTGTGTTTGTTCATAGATGACATGATTGTCTATTGGAAAATCTGAAAGAATAGAAAAAAAAAACTAGAATAATAAGCAGTTTTAACAATGTTGTAGGATACAAGGTAAATATACAAAAGTCAATTGCTTTCTTCTATACCAGCAATAACCAAGTGAAATTTGTGATTAAAAACAACACCATCGGGGTGCCTGGGTGGCTCAGTCGCTTAACTGTCTGAGTTGATCTCAGTTCAGGTCTTGATCTCAGGGCTGTGAGTTCAAGCCCCACACTGGACTCCATGCTGGGTGTGGAGCCTACCTAAGAAGAAAAAAAATAAAAAGCTACAACAAGTGCACCCCATATCATTTATTTTAGTCCTCCCCAGAATGGAGTACATAGGTGTAAGACTAACAAGAGATATACAGGATTTTAAGAGGGACACTACCACACTCTGGTGAAGGAAACCAAAGAAGAACAAAATAAATGGAGAGATAGTCCATGTCTCAGTATTGTCAGGATCCTGGTTCTCCCCCATCTGATCTATAGAATCAGTGACATCCCGATCAGAATACCCAGTTAATTTACAGATATCAACAAATGCACTAAAGTTATCGGGAGAGGTGAAAGACCCGGATGGGGCAACATAATATGGAAGAACAGTTGGAGGGCTGACACTGCGTGGCTTTAGGACTTGCTGTAAAGCTACAGTATCGAGACTGTGGTATTGACTCAGGAGTAGACAAATGGGTCAGTGGAACAGAATAGGGAACCCAGACACAGACCCCGACCCCACACCGTCAGTATTGTCAGCCTATCTCTGACTAAGGAGCAAAAGCAATACAACGGAGCAAAGATGATCTTTTTAGTAAGTGGCCTTCACAAAAATTCACTCAAATTGGACCAAAGATCTAAATGCAAATGCAAAACTATTAAAATCCTGGCAGGTAACAGAAGAGAAAACCTACATAACCGTGGATCTGGTGATACCTTTTAGGATGTACTGTCCATGATGCGATCCATGAAAGAAATGATTGACAAGCTGGAGTTGATTCCAAGTAAAACTTGTGCTCTGGGAAAGATGGTCAAGAGAATTAGAAGACAAGCCATGGATTGGGAAAATATATTTGCAAAAGACACATTTGATAAAGGGCTCTTATCCAAAATAGATAAAGAAGTTTTAGAACTCAACAATAGTAAACAAATAACCTAACTAAAAAATGGGCCAAACACCTGAACGGACACTTTAGTAAAGAAGCCATATGGAGGGTAAATGAACATAGGAGAAGACACTGCATGTCTTATGTCATCAGGGAAATGCAAACTACAGCGACGAGATGCCACCACATGCCCGTGAGACTGGCCCCTGATCCAGGGCACTGACCGCAGCAGAGGCAGGTGAGGAAGAGGAGAAACAGGATTGTTCATTTCTGGGGCAAATACAAAACTGCACAGCCTCTTTGGAAGAGATTGCTGGTTTCTTAAAAACAAGACATGCTATTACCGTACTTCTTGGTCTTTACCCACCAAAGTGGAAGGCTTACATCCACACAGAAACCTATGTGTGGATATCTGTGGCGGCGGTATTCATGATTGCCAAAACTTGGAAGCAACTGAGATGTGCATCAGTAGGTGAATAGATAATTAAACTCTGGCCCATCCGGACAATGGGATATTATTCAGCAATAAAAAGAAACGAGCTCTTAAGCCATGGAAAGACATAGAGAATCTTTAAGTGCCAGTGACTGAGTGGAAGAAGCCAGTTGGAAAAAGCCACATGCTGTATGGTCCCAATCCTAGAACATTCTGGAAGAGGCAAGTGGTTGCCTTCTCCGGGGTAGGGAAGGGGAGAGGAATAGGCAGGGCAGAGGGGATTTCTAGGCCAGCGAAGCTGTTCTGTGTGCTACCACAATGCTGTACACAGTCATGACACATCTGTTCCAACCCGTAGACAGCACAGCAGCAAGAGTCAGCCCAAAGGGAGGCCATGTGCTTTGGAGGATTGTGCTGTCAGTTTAAGTCTGTCTGTTGTAACAAATGTCCCAGCCTGGAGAGTGATGTTGATAACGGGGAGGCCGTGCATGGGTGGGTACAGGGGGTAGACGGGAAATCTCTGTTCCTTCCCCTCAATTCTGTCCCAAACCTAAACCTCTAAAACTAGTCTTGGAAAACAGTCTGTGATGCCAAATCCCTGCCCTCCAATGTCAATGGGCAGCTGAGCATGGACCGTGGAACATACGAGAGGGAAGGGGACCTATGATCAGAGAGCTTCCTGGAGGCAGGAGGAGCCAGGAGGAGATCTGAGGGAAGGGGGCGCCGAGAGAGGCCAAAGGCAGCAGGTGCTTACTGGGTTCAAGGACCCGGATGGAGAGTGAGGAGGGGCCTGGGGGCCGTGCAGGGTTGTGGTGTGTTTCTTTCCATCCCGCTCCCTGTCTGTGGCCGTGGCCCCGTGGAGTGCGTGCAAGCACCTGGATGTACATCTGTCGGGCTAGAGTTGGGTTCAAATCTCTTTCATGTGACTTCTCAAAAAACATTTTTTTTTTATGTGAGGGAAAATTCACACGACGGAAAATGAACTTTTTTTTTTTTTAAGATTTTATTTATTTATTTAACAGACACGGATCACAAGTAGGCAGAGAGGCAGGCAGAGAGAGAGGAGGAAGCAGGCCCCCTGCTGAGCAGAGAGCCCGATGTGGGGCTTGATCCCAGGACCCTGGGATCATGACCTGAGCTGAAGGCAGAGGCTTTAACCCAATGAGCCACCCAGGTGCCCCAGAAAATGAACTGTTTAAAGCAAACCATTCAGTGGCATCTAGAACGTTCTCAGTGTTGTGCAACTAGTCCCTCATCTTGTTCCAAAACTTTTCCATTGCTAGAGGAAGCCCCGTGCCCGTTGAGGAGTCATTCTGCACTCTGCGAGCCCCACTCTCCACCCCACGGGCCTGGAGTCCTCGCATCTACTTTCTGTCTCTCTGTTTACTGACTCTGGATGTTCGTAAACACGGGATCGCCCAAGTCTTTGTGTCAGGCTTCTTCCACTTAGCGAAGTGTTTCTGAGGCTCAGCCGCGTCGTTGTGGGGTCGGTACCTGATTCATTTTATGGCTGAGTGATGTTCCACTGATGAACGTCCACAGTCTTTGTGTCCTTTCGCGGCTGATGAGCGTTCGGGCTGTTTCTGCCTTGGCTGTCGTGAGTCGCGCTGCTGTGAACAGGTGTTTTGTGCGAGCGCTGATTTCAGTCCCCTTGTGTGTACACCTAGGGGAGGAAGGGCTGGGTCAGATGACGACCCTGTGTTTAAGCTTCTGAGGTTATATCATCTTCCCACATTGGAAACACTGTCCCTGCCCCCTCCCCAAGCTCCTGCTCATTTCCCTGCTCTCTGCAAGCACAGAACTCCTCACGGGATATGTCCCCCCAGTTGCTTTCCCCAATTTCGCCTCTTGGGCTTCATCCCTGATCTTTATACCTATGACAGCAGTGAAAACAGCTCAGGTCCAGGTCACCTGTGTCCCCCACAGTCACCTCCAGCGTTTGTCCTGCTCACCATTAGCACCGTCTGGATCCACGGCCCTTGCTCCCCACAGGAAGGCCTGTGTGGCTCCACAGCCGCCCAGTGCCTCGAAGTGTGCTTGCTGGGGTGCCCTCTCCTCCCACACATGGCCTCAGCCATCCCCTCAGCCAGCTCCCGGTTTTGTCTCTAGTCCAGGCCTGCTTTCCCCTTCCCGTCTCAGCCTCCTGCCTGCCCGGGCACATCTCCCCTGCGTGTCCGTGGGCCCCTTCAACCTTCCATGGCCAGAACCGCACTCCTGCCTTCTGCTGACCCTCTGCCCCCTCCCTGGCCTCTCCCCAGGCTGCGGATGCCCCCCATGCCTCCTAGCGGGGTTGGTGGTGGCTGGCAGGTGGGAGAGCCAGCCACGACTCTGCCTTCTGGCAGGACTGCTTCAGGGCTCAGTCTGCACTCTCTGGGCTCCTCACTGAGCAGCAGGTGCCTGCATCCCAGTCTCCACCTCCTCGGACTGTCCTTAAGGTGAACCAGGGCAATCTGTGGGGAGTGCCAGGCGTGTGGCGGGTGCTGGGGCATCTCGAAGCCGCTTCCCATCCCCTTTTCCTGAGCCGCAGCAACTTCTGCAGGAAGCACTTCAGGCATGCTGCAGAGCTTTTCTGAACCTCAGTTTCCCTGTGTGTAAAATGGGGATAAAAAGCTACCCACTAGAGGTCCTAGCAGGGTCTAGTGTCCAAGAGTTCCCATGGGCCTGGCACCCGCCTGGGACTCCGCTTGTGTCCGCGTGGGGGTCATGGACATGTGTGCTTAGCACGGCCCCGTCCGGCAGACAGGGCTCCCCAGGGAAGGGGAGTGGGAATGGGAAGGCTGGCGGGAGAGAGAGGCCACCTCCCAACACGAGCCCCCTCCGTCAGCCTCCCCCCCGGGGCTGCAGCTGCTGAGGCAGGAGGCAGAGGCCCAGCTGATCGCCCACCCCCTAATCAGCCTGTCAGCACTGAGGATCCGGCAGGGACCCCCTACTAGGGCTGTGCCTGGAGGCTGGATTTGGAGGGGGTCCCAGCCACCTGGCTCCTCTTGGCCTGGGGATGCTGGTACTGCTGGGAGTGGGGGTTTCGTAGACCCCTCCCCTCCTCTCTGCTTTCCCTCCCTACAACCCAGGGACCTCAGGAGGCGGAGCCCAGGCCAGTGAGTTCGGACTCTGGGGCCTGGGACCAGGCGTGGAGACAGGGTCAGACTGTCCAAATGGCAGACGGTATCGATGGGTTGTGGCCCATGGTGATGGGGCCAGTTTGGGGGCAGAATAGACAGACAAGGACTGCAGAGATGGTTGGAAAGCCTGAAGGTACATGTGGGCATTGGAGAGGGGGCGGCGCACGGCCAAGTTTTGTATGCAGGTAGGAGAGATGTGCACTGTGACCAGTGAGGAGGGCATAACCTGACAGCATCGGGGGCAGTGTGGGCAGGTGTGGGTAGCATACTTGGGCTGGGCCTCCACTTGCCCAGGCTCTGACCCTCAGTAGCTGCTGCCCCTCTGGCCCAGCCCCCTACTCTCTGGTGAGGGGCTGAGACCACTCCCAGGCCAAGGATGGGGTTTTAAGTCACCTGTCTTTTATTACCTCCACCATCCCTCTGCCACTGCTCCCCGTACCGTGGTGCCTGCATCGCCCCAACACCCAGGTTCTCTGGGCTCACCTGTCACCCCAGGTGGAGGGAAAGTGCAGGCTCCTGGATCTCCGGAAAGGGGGTTTACTGGAAGCTTCTGCTGCCTCAGAGCTTTGTGGGTACTGACACATCGCTCTCACACAATAATCCTGGAAGATGCCTGCCTTTGGTCATCCCCATTTACAGATGAGGACGTGAGGCTCAGGGAGGTTGAAGGGAATTTCTGGGCCCCTAGGTGCTCTGGTGAGCCCCAGTCCCGGGGTCGGGCTCTGGCTGACAGAGCAGCCCTCAGAAGGCCACAGAAGTCTGGATCTGGGCTGTGGCTCACAGAGTCTCCAGGGTTCTCAGGCCATCGCCCCAAGCCTCAGTTTCTCCTCTGTAAAATAATAGTACCTGTGTCATAAGATACTCAGGTGGCTTAAATGAAAGAATGTTGTCCTTGGGGCCAAAGTCTGGTGTATAGTATATGCTCAATAAACACAAACTCGCATTATAGATCCTTGTTGTTCTGGACGCAGACCCTGAGCCATTCCTCTGTTCCTGGCCCCATGCTGGGTGGTTCCGGAGATGGATCAGGGACTAGAAGGTCAGCTTGAGGCTGAGGATGGTCAGAGTTGTCTCAGAGAGAAACCCAGGGGAGACCCCAAACCCAGCCTGGGAGCCTGAAGGGGAAGCCAGAGGTCAGCCAGGTGGTAGGCAACCTGGGGGTTAGGGGTATAGCCGGGACAAAGGTATATGGAGATGGGACCAGCTGGGAGTTCAGTGTGGCCAGAGATAAACTGTCAGGAAATGTCCCATCATTTTCTTTGCAGAAACTCTTTCCTGGCCCTATTGGGGCCACAGAAAAAGGGTACCTTAAAGTGCTTGAGGACCCCTGGAGCTGGCAGGCCTGGAGAGAACCCATGAACACACAGTGTGGTCGGTGCTGGACTCTGGGTCTCTTCCCTCTGTACCCCAGTGCCCAGCACAGAAATGCTGCTGCTGTGAATCATAGTGGTAGTGATGAGAATATTTCTTTATGCCAGGCATGGTTCTGAGTGTTCACAAACTCATTTATCATCACGGCAATCACCTCTTAGTACCCCTGATGGAGAAACTGAGGTCCTGAGTGCTAAAGTTAGCTGCCCAAGTCTCAAAATGTCTGCGGGCTGGAGCTACAGTTTGAACGTGGCTGGTGCTCAGTCAGGGACTGTGGACAGGTCCAGGGAGAGGGGGGCAGGGCAGTCTGGCTTCGGGTGAGGCAGGGTGTGTGGGCCGGGCTCTTGGGGCTGGTCCAGCACCCCATACTGTCCTGTGTGTGGCTCCCTCGAAGCCTGCCTTCTCTGGGTCCTGGACCTCTGCGGCCAGCCTGGGACTGCTGCTCCCCAGTTGGGCCACAGTCTTGCTGTCCTTAGGTCCCTGGCAGGTCTGGTGTGGTGGCC